>NW_026294535.1:11790417-12072917 GCF_007827085.1 Peromyscus californicus insignis
GTGTGGACGTAGTGTAGTTTCAGTATCCCAGAGCAGAAAGGCTACTTCAAATGGCCACTAAGCAGCTGGCCACTCAGAAGCTCATCTTTTTAAAAATGCACTTTGGAACATGTTCTTTAAAGAATGTTTATTGTCTAAATATGGCTTCGTTCATTCTTATAAAAACATTACTTGGACATTTGTATTTACCGATTTTCATTTCAAAAGAGGGTCTAAGGCAGTTCTTACAGTGATAGGAGCACACTTTTCATGTTTTCTACTTGTGAAAATAACATTCTTCCAAGAGCTGTTTGATGCTATTTTTGTCCTTCAAACATTTTCTCTTAACACTAGAAATACATCAATCATGTACATAAAACTAAATGCAAAGGAAGGCACAGCTGGTTATATTGTGTATACAAGCAGAGTTCAGCATATGCAGAATTAAAGCAATAAAAAGCTTCACATCCGTATTAGTTATATAGAAAACATTAAGAAAGGTTCTTCACTGTCAGTGCTCAACACTTCAGAGCTAAAAGGATAGAAAAACAGAAACATTAAAATCCACTGAATGCAGAACAGACTTTCATATATAGCTGAATATATATATAAAAAAATGGTTCTTAAAATGCTAACATACATCTAGATTATCCGTGTTATGAAAAGTGCAAACCAGATTAACAGGGTTTCACAATGTCCTTCTCATGACACAGGTAAACTAGCCCATGGGGACAACTGGCTTCATCAGTTTTGAGTCCTTCCTTGCCGCCCGGTCATCATGACTTCTGAGAGCTGGAGGAGAGCAGTACTGGGGACGGAGCTCTGTCCAAACTGGGCAGTGGCACCGGCATGTGACCATTGAGCAGTGTGGGGAACTGTAAGGGATGAGAGGCATTCAGTAATTGTGGCAGATGTACTGAGGAGTTTGCATTCTTTTCACGCACAGACACACCAGTGGAGGTAGTTCCCGGCACCCAGGGATGGGAGTTGGTCGCTGCTCTGTTTGCAAAGGTTACCTAGAGCCACAGAGAGAGGCCCGGAAAATATCCCTATTCTGTGTGCCTGAGGTCCCAAAGCATACTTTCATGTTGCTGTAAAACTTACTCTACTACTGTTTTTAAAGGTTCTCAGCTATGTAGCCTGATGATTTGCTTTAAATATTGCGGGGAGGGGGTGGGTGGGTGTGAAACTAGAAACCAAGATTCGCTGTCCGTTTTCCATAGCACAGCAAAATTGTCCGTCAGTACTTGTTTAAAATGAGGACCAGGGAGCCGGACAAACAGCCCAGCAGTTAACAGTGCTGACTGCTCCCTTAACAGAGGGCCTGAGCTTGGTTCCAGCACCCACACGTGGCTCAACATTTAATTCCTATGCCAGAGATCTTGTTGTCCTGGCCTCTGTGGGCATGCACGCACACAAACACGTAATTAAAAACAAGATGACTCTTTTTGTAAAAGAAAGACTGTCTTAATTTTGGAGATGAGAAAGTACTTTCTCTGACTTAGTATCAATGCATTCAGTGACAGCCAGAGAAGGAGACAGTGAGACTTTTGTATTGTTGGTAACTAGAATGGTAAATGCAGAATGGAAGCATTATGGTTTGACTTCATGACCCGAACAAATCCTTCAGCTATAATCCTAAATGAAGAAGACCGAGGAAAAGCATCTTTTGAGCATGTGACTGCTCACAGCTCGAGTTCTGCCTTGCCAAAGATGAAATGTGTCCAGCTGATCTGCCAGGTGCTCTCCTAGCTTAATCCCTGTTTAGTCCAGGAAAGTTAAATATTAAACTTCAACACCAAATATCAAACTACAGAGCCTGGCACATGTTAGAAGTCCAATAAATATTTGTAGAATGAGTAAATACTTTTTTTTTTAATTTTTCAAACTATTTCAGTAACACATCCAACACCACCCTCTCAGGAGCTGCCATTTCATTGGGTGTTGAGGAATAGAAAGTAAGCTTCTTAGGCTCACTTTATAAATGAGAAAAATAACCCAAAGAGGTTCTGATTAACTAAAAGTCGTAGCTCATAAGCAAAACTAAGTTTTATCTCCAGCTCCACTAAACTGCCCAGTTCTTTAATGGTAACTGGCACACAGAAGTTTTCTGTCTTTCCGGCAGCTTTGAGATCTTTACATTTTGTAGGACTCTGTTTCACGTGTGTTCCTAGATCTATCGGAATGCGGTTTACACCATCCATGTCCTGGTCACCCCTCCCATTGGTGACTGCAGGTGAACAGCAGAACTGGCCTTGGGCGTTCCTTCTTTAAGAACAGTTGTGTCTTCTCTCTCTTTTATAGGCGGCTATAAAAGCATCATCTTTAGTTTTAGCTTCTTCCAGGTGTTAGAAATTCCTGTGTATGCACTCAGTTGTTATACTTCTTGATTGGCTTTTGGGTTTGTTTGTTTGTTTGTTTTCCTGGCGTGTTTATTTGCTTTTCCTCCACCACAGCCTTTCTTAAATTGCAACACTCCCCAGACCACCTCCCCTCTCTCTTCTCCAGTCCATACCCTGAACTTGCTAGCTACACTCACTTTAGATGCTTGAATCCGAAGCCTCACAGACCCTGCTCTTTGGCGCTCTGAGTCTGTGAGAGGCAGGGTTAGGAATACCGGCCAACCGGAACCAGGGCGCCTCCCTATACTATTGTGTGACCTTGGGCAAATCTCATCTTTGAAGTACACACAGAAAGAAACGTGACTTGGGCTGAAGTCTGGCACGCAGTAAGCAAAGTGTAACTTAGCACACTGATGCATGCCAGCCGGTATTAATAGCATCCCTACCTTCTAAGAACCCACCAACTTTGTTTATACATAATTTTCAGTACTTACCCTAGTCCTCAAACCCAACTCCAAGTCTTTCTCTTACCTCTGAACCGTCTGCTAAACACATGCCCGCTACAGTTCAGATCAGTCTAATGTTCTATCGTTTTATGTTCTGTTCCTTAACTGGCTCTCACTTTTCCTTCACATGCATATCAGTGGGATTTTCCTAACATACTCTCATACCTGTGGTGTATAAAATATTAACAGGTGAGGGCGGAAGCTCCTGAGCACACAGTTCGAGACCTGTAGCTGCTTTTCCCACCTGATCCAAAACGTGTTAAGACCTAACTACATTCTTCTCTCTGTGGAAGCCCTGTCCCTCTCTCTGTCTCAGCTCAGGTGGAGCTTCTTGCTTGGAGCCTTACTACGTGGTCTCCAGCTGGGAAGAGCTCTTCCATCCCCCTGCTGATCCAGCTCCAGCTCTTCCTGGGCTGCATCTCCTACAGGCCCTGCCACGGAGGACTGTAAAAACGTGCCAAGCTAAAAAGTGACAGAACACGTTCTCAGTTGGGGATTGCGTCACTTCTCCCTTGTTTCCGCGTGTACCTGCCTGTGAGGTGCAGTCCTGATCTGATCACCTGGCCAGCTGAAACCGAACTGCGCTGTATTGGTAGATCAGGCTCTCGAGTCATGCACGGCCCCGTCTTTGGCGCCTCTTCTCCACTAAAACATACTGCAGATAGAAAGCATACCTCTGTCCTTCTCTCTTTGCTGAAACCCTGCCAGATCTGCCCTAATCATGGTCTAAGTATGCTAGTGCACATCTGTAATCCCAACATCCAGGAGGCTGAGGCAGGAGGACTACTGTGAGTTTAAGGCCAGCCTGGGCTACAAAGTGAGTTCCAGGCTAGCCAGAGGTGTAGTGTGTGACCCTGTGCCTGTCCCTTTCCCTCTAAGATAGGCAGGAAGATACATAATTGTCTCAGGAGATCTTCTGTGGAGGACAAGTCTTTCCCTAAGGATTTCCATTTGCTTTCCCAGAGATCACACAGGAAACTTGTATTTTCTCTTTCGTTTATTAACACCTATTATATGTAAATGAGGCTTGTTAATTGTATTCATTTGGAAGGGGCACAATAGTAATCTGAATTCTGAGAAATCCATTTTGGTGCCTATTATTTTTAGTTGGAAACCTCATTCCTGTTAGCACGGTTGTGGTTTACCATTTTTAAAACTGCCACCTCTAACTTTTACCACACTCCATGGCTCTTTTTGTATGCAAAGAGTAGTGATATTTTAAAAGGCACAAAGTGGTTTTCCCTTGTCTCATGGATGCAGCCGTACCTTAGGAACGTCAGGCCATGCAACCTGTCGGCCATCCAGGCTAAGTGGTAGCCCCATCCCCCAACCTCTCCACTTGTTTTCTGAATGGCTCTTGGAGTGAAAACAGGTTTGTTTGGTAAAATTAAAATTGAAATTCTTTGCAGATGGCCTTTATGTGCAGTAAGCTGCAGAACTTGAAGTGTAAATTAGGAACCCCTAGTCGATAACAGTTCTCAGAATATGGTTCCTACACTAGAGCAACATTAGAAATGTGAATAAAATGTTTATCAGGCTGGGCGGCGGTGACCACACCTTTGATTCCAGCACTCGGGAGGCAGAGGCAGGCAGATCTCTGTGAGTTTGAGGCCAGCCTGTTCTACAGAGTGAGAACCAGGAAAGGCACCAATACTACACAGAGAAACCCTGTCTCGAAAAACAAACAAAAAAAAATCAATGTTTTATCAGACCCTATCCAAGACCTCATGAATCAGAAGCCCTAGTGTGGGCAGAGCATCTTTACTTGACACACTATCCATGTGACTCATGTGCATGCTGACTTCACAGAACCATGGGTATATTTTATGGGCAGCTCCCAGCTCCTAGAGGTCCTGGCTATCTATGGACTATGGGCATGAGCTGTATTTACTGTTTGGGAGACTGGAATAGGAACATAAGGCTCCATGAGTTCTTTGTGGCTTTCCAAGGAGGTCTCCAAGCCCCCCAATAAAATGGAAATGAGAGGCTGCTTGTTATTTAGATATTTACTGAACTCTACAAAAACTCCATGTTAGAGTCTTTAATATATTATTGCAGTCCCACTCCCAAGGAGCTCTGTATTCCTACAACTCCTTCCCACTCCGCTTCTACGTGAACATGCCACTTGCGGTTAGAATCGTAACAATCGCCATGTTCACCGTGCCTGACTGGAACTGAGCCGTGATGGGGACTGAGGGCCAGGGAGAGAAGGAAACCCGAGTCCTCCAGGGAACAGTCACATCATGACACCCTACTCCAAGCCTGCTAGGAAACCAGGGGGCAACATGATAGCAATCAAAACCTCTGTGGCTCACCCGCCCTTCCAAGGAGACCCTAAATCCTATCGTGTATACATTGTGTTCTTGCAGAGAGGGGCTCAGCAAATACCTTCAGAAGCACAGTGACCAACTGAGGAGACTTGAGCCCCTCTCACCGTCTACTGCCATCTGCGCTTTGGTGTCTTGTCACTAGGTCATCAGTGATGACTGACAGTTGTGCACCAGCTGATATCCTAGATGCTGGGAAATGGCACAGTGACCAGAACATGATTCCCGTCATTTGGGGACCCACTCTCCAGGAGAGTTTGCCAGAGCAACATGCTAAATGCCGTGTGAGCAAGGAGCTACGGTCAGTTGGGGGGGAGCCACACTAGGACAGGGGAAGCAGGCTAGATAAGATGATGGAGCCAGAACTGGGGAACGAAGAGCTGGCTGGCATCCTGTCCACCTACCTTTGCTTCACGCCTGCCCCTGCCTGGGTTCACCCCTTGAGTGGGTGAGTAAGCTGTCTTTGGGACTCGGAGGAAATACTGACCTCCCCGTGATGATGAGAAAGAATCCTGGAAGATTCCAGAACCTGAATGAATAATGAATGTGCTCCCCTAACTCAGGAAGGTCCTTCATTATTCTTTAACCATATGCTGCACGGTATTGTATTCCAAAATTAGAGTTTGGTTATAAATTATAGACTGGTCCAGGTAACTTCTACTCCAGTTTTGGAAAAACTCTTTTTATTTTTTAATGTTTTCTATGTGAATATATTGGCTTGTTGGATTCATATTTTAAAGTCCTTTATTGAGCGTTATGAAAGCTTTTTTTAATTTCAAATAATTCCTGTAGTAGATTTCCAGTTTTCCTAGTCATGTACTAATATCCAGAACACTTGAACAATCCCATGTTTGGATTCCTGACATGAGCACATCTTTTCTGCCTCAGTGACATTGTCTCTAAAAAGCTGTGCAGCCCAATCCTTACGAATCCCCCTTGGAAACTTAACATAGTAACTAGGTATATATGGGATGTAGAGGACAAGCCATGGGTGAGCCATGTTGAAAAGTTCGTTGTAAACCCTTACCTGGAAGAGTGTGTTTGGCCCTTGCAGCCTGGCGGGACTCAATGGAGCTACAGGACTAAGGCTGCTCCAGAAATGTATGCTGGAGAGCAGCGGACTCGGGGTCAGCAGCAGTCCATTCGGTGTCTAGAAGACAAGGCAACAGGCAGGTCTTGTTAGGGCTTCACCTAACGCCAGCCATGACCAAAAGGAGCCCAGGAACCAGTTAGGGGCACTGGCCATGGAGAGTGAACCAAACCTTGCCTTCTCATGAAAACTGGGCAACTTGAGTTCGGTCTGCACGGCTATCAGCAGTTTTAAGTTTATTTATTTTTTTTGCTCATTTTATCCACAATTCTTAGGCAAGTCCCCCTGCCTAAACATTCCGGTGGAAAAGTCGGGTTTGTAGCAGCTTGTCAGAACAGTTCCTTCAGCCTCTTCCTCCGTTCCCAGTCAACAAAGAAGTGTACAGACAAAACAGTATCCCTGGGAGGGCTTCATTTCTTACCAGACTATTCGGCCACAGTGGGCACCTATTACTTTACATGGGCACACACGTGTTCGTAAAAGTCTTCTCAAGCTTCACTGACTGTTATCAACAGCCCTTTAATAATTGACATCCTATCAGCAGAGTCTGCAGCAGCTTGTTCAGAGCCCCTGAGCTGAATTTGCAGACTTCCCTCTGGACGTGGGGCTGGGAAGAATTCATCGCCCTGGCAATGGAAAGTCGGGCTGTAGGGCCAGAACTTAGCATTTCTTAGAAGTGACAGGATTGGCATTTGCTTGCCCACACTCGGCAGGAGTCCTGGCCCACAAGCCAGCTAAAGGGCAGGAGAAACAACCCGCCCGAGCCAGGAAATGTGCACGGCTTTTATCCTCCGCAGAGGCCAGCTCCCTGGCCCAGGGTGTCTGCACCTCTGGTGACCAGAAGGAGCCCCTCAATGAGACTCTTTGTGTAAGAACTCGGCAAAGGCGCCAGCGTTTCAGATTGCATCATGCTGGATGCTGCCGTGTTATTTTTTCCTAGAACTGGCCTCAGCAGCTTCAGTAATTATCAGGAACATTGGAGCTTAAACCCAAATTGAAAGGTTTGCTCTGTTCGGCGGGAGAGAGACAAACATCCAGCCCAAGTGCTGACAGGTAAACAAATTTAAACCAAGTTATTTGAGTCTTTGGTTCCACGGCATTTCCTTCTGCACCGTGAACGGCCTACGAGGTTACTGGGATAAATTCGTGTTGTGAATCAGCGTTCCATTTTTTTTTTCCCTAGTCGTAGGCAATTTCACAAGTATGCTAGGCCAGCTGGCCTCACAGTTAAAAATTAATGAGCTCTGCCAAGGTTCCCATGTCAGAACCTCCACTCACTAGCTAGACAACCTAAGACAAGAAATCTAGCCTCTCTGGACCTCGATCTCAATCTGTTAAATGGTAAGAATGAAAATGCATGCTATTATTGTAGGGTTGCTGGGAAGATAATATAATCCAGCTGAAACTCTTAATCTATGTACAACCGACACACAGAAATATCAAGTCTAAGAGACTCAAGTCATGCCAAGTCCTAATATTTTTGTAAACTAGTGAATCAGTATTAACGATAAGACGTACCTGACATACTCATTGAATGGGCTTTATTCATGGGAGAAATTCTCAACTGTGTGGAGAAAAGTTCTGTGAAAGCCGCTGCAGGTGTGTTGGGCTCCAGGCAACAGACTCAGGTGATCTGAGAACTAATTTACATGATACTCCAGAGCTAGGTTCGAACCACAGTGTGTCACACTAACATTTAATACCCAATGTTAGGGCTTTATGGGTTACCCTCAATGAAGACTTCTCAAAGTCTACACAGTCTTCTAAACCATACAGGACAGCTACATGTTTCTCACCGAAGGCCACAAACTCACACCTCTGGGCAATATGTAAAACAGGATTTCTGTTTCCGTAGTCTGCAATTTACATGCCCCTCTGGGTTGGAGGTGTTTGCACATTTGCTCCCAAGGAATACAGGAAGTACTTAGAATGCAGGGGCCTTCTGTTTCTCATGGTAATACAGTTGAAATGTCTTCTATAATTTATGCAAATAAACGTTGTGAAATGACTTCATTCACTCCTCCTCCGATCGCTGCGCTCCCTGGAGATCCTGTGACCTTAAAAGAAGAACTACTTGGGAACTTTGAAGGGGAACTTGCTCAAGAGCCTTGCCTGGGTTATCTCAGGACATGGCAGAGCCCTGCGTCTCTGCCTGCCCTCCTGGAGGGAGACCTGCAAGAAGGACCTGGGGGGCTTGGGGAGAGGAGAGCTACAGGAAGAGCCCATACGGCTTCTTCCAGTCCACCTGGGAATGGCTGTCTTAACGAATGGCCATAGGAGTCCCAGATCCAAGCGAAAGCCACCCAAGGTCAATGGAAATCCATTTACAAGGAAAAAGGAGTTCCCCACAAGGATCTCCTTCCTCTTCCTCACCATTCAACTTCACTTATACATATGACCTCTAACCACAGAAGCTGGCCTCATCCAGATGTGTTGCACCTGTGTGCCCTGGTCCATGGCCCTTTGTCTGCATCACATCCTTCAGCCTTTTCTACCCATCTACCTCTGCCCATCAAAAAAACGCCACCCTCTCAAAGTAGACCCCTGGCCTCTCCTCAAGCAAGTGGAATTTCTTCCCACAGCCATTGGGGAGTTTCATTGTTTCCTCCTGATAACTCAGTCCCCAAGTGCTTGATGAGCGAAAGGACTTTGCAGTACTGTGCTCTCCCATCGGAACCCAGGACAAGTCTCACTTGGTACCGGTGGCTCCGCCCAGCACTTCTCACCCTGCCCCCTACCCTAAACCCCTCCCTCCCAGGGGCGGGGCTTTGCTTCCCCTTCCCCAGCTTGATCCCTGTATCTTTCAGCCATTTTGGCCATGCTGGTCTCTTGGCCCAGGCTACCTCTCTTCATAGGCAGTTCCTCTCTTGCTCTCCCTCTCTCCTCGCATGGTCCAGTTTAGTCTGCTGGCCATGTTCAGCCTGGACTCTTCCCTCTGCCTGCCTTCTCCCTCGTATCTTCAACAAAAATCTCCATACTTGAGGGGTAGTCAGGCCTCATCCTCTTAATTCAGTTTTTTCATTTAGCTTCTCTGCCTGGAATGACCTACGTGTTCAAAATTGAACTCATCTTTCATATCCGCTGCTTCTTAAGACTTCAATTTCAGCAGGCAGTACCAGCAGTCCTGTATCTCAATGTATACCCTGACTGACACGGGAAATATTTGCAGAAGCAAGAAAAACACAAGACATGATGTCTGCACACGTGGCCCTTCCTGCAGCATCCAGTCACTGCCTTCCTTGAAATCACTTTCTATCTCTTTGCTTCATCTGCATTCAAGACTCAACCAGAATGTCACTCAACCAGTGATATTCTACAACGGCCACCTAGACCAGTCCACTGGCCTCATGTGTCATGTCCCCCTCCCCATCCATTCTGTACATACTGCCAACTTAGTCACTCTGAAACACCGTTCATTCAAACTCCACTCAGTTTCAGGACAAAAAAAAAAAAAAAAAAAAGGCCTCCTTAGCCATAATGCTACGTCCCCTAAAACCTAATACGTACCTCGTAAATTCCCTCTGTGAACCCTCCTCCTTGGCTTTATGTGTCCTGGGCTTATCACACAGAGATTCCTAGATGACTCTATCACCAACCTTTCCACACTTAGCTTCCCTCACTACCCAGCTTGGTTCCCGTGGTTTTAACCGTCCCTCGCATGTTGGTGACTCCTTAACTCTGGCCCCTGGTTCTCTGAGCTGGTACATCTTGACCTGAGTGTAACCTCTGATTTATCACAGTCCACACTTGTTACCCTTTCTCCAGTAGCTTCCCGCGGTCTTTGTGTTCAACCTCCAGCTCTCTCTTACCCCTGCGGTCACCATGGCCTGTGGCCGGTACTCTCCAAATGTCTCCCAGATCCAGCTCCTCTGGCTGTGCCTGTCACGGCCTGACAGCTTCAATGTCCTTTCGCTGGAGTGTCTATTACAAGGTATCCTACCCGGATACAGCGGCCCCTTCTAGATGTATGCCATCGGGGTAATTTCGCCAACACAGTTAATACCGTCACTCAGACCCCTCCGGCTTCCTCCGGCTCCCCCACACTGCTGACTTTACCTTTGAGGATACCTTCCCATCTGACAAAACTACAGCTCTTCCTCTGATACCCAGAGCTCTTCCACATCCTTGTCTCACGCTCCTCTCAGCCCGCAGCGCTCCCATCCTGTGTAACGGAAAGGTTCCTACTGCTTCCGCCTGACCCAAGTGTGACCACCCGTCCCTTAGCAACACTCCATGTTCTCTTACTCCTCCGGGCAAATGAATCCCCTCTTCCTAAACATGCCCTTTGTGCCTCCCAGCTCTCGGGGACTATTCCATCCAGGCTGTATCCTTAGCTCCAACCACAGCAGCTTACACAGGGATGGTGCTCCCCCCCCTCATAATTAGGGAAAGGAGCCAAATCATCTTGTTCCCTGTGCTCTTTGGGTCTCCTCTGCAGGTCCTAACTGTCTCGTGTGTGTGTGTGTGCATGCACATGTGTGCACTTCATCATGGCTAGGTGAAGGGGTTAATGCGGCCCTCGTGACGCCGTCACAGGCTGATGACGTATTAAGGACAGAATCCTTACACTAGGACCCAAGGTTGTAAAACTAGTCACTTATGTCCTTTTTACGTCTTGCAAAATCAAGGTTCAGTGGTTATTTATTTACTCTAATGAGGAATGTGTGTTCCACTTGGCTTATGCCTCTAGAAGCTGTTAATGTCCTGTCAACTCATGTCTCAGCCTCCTAGGCAGATTTCATGACCCTAAATTACATATTGGCCCATATTCTTGACCTTGTGAGCAGCACCTGTAAGCTCGTGAGAACGAGAACCGTGTCTCTCTACTAACCCTGGGCAAGCAAGGAAGCGTCTGGGTGTTCAGTGACCAGCTCCGTTCGAGCTGATTAAAAAGAGGAGGCATTCGCTACCTAACAGAATGTGCAGCATCTCCTCAGTGGCAAGTATCTGCTGATGTCTTGAGTGGGTGCTTGAGACAACAGGAAAATCATTCAGACTTTAGGAAAAGTCGAGGAGGAACCCCAGCACATACACCTTAAAACCGATGCAGGAGGCACACGGACTCTGCCATAGTAGCACCCCAGTTAAACATTATTTTAGAAAAGTTGGGTCAGTGGTAAAGGCACTTGCCACCAGGCTGAAGTTCAATCTCTGGGTCTCACATAGTGGAAGGAAAGAACCAACTCCTATAAGTTGCCCTCTGACCTCCACACGTGCACTGCAGCACACACCCCGCCATCACACATACAATGTGTGTGTGTGTGTGTGTGTGTGTGTGTGTGTGTATAAAACCTCCAGAAGTGACGATCTCTAGAAAGCCACAATGTTGTCTTAATTCAATAAAATCATAGTTTTAAAGACTTGAAAGAGGACTGGAATCCCATAAGAGTTTGTGCAGCTCCGATCTGAAGGAAAGGGGTAAGGAGAATCTCGCGCGTCGGATAGAAGTATTGAAAGCAGTGGAGAAGACAGATAAGAAGAGCCATGAGCCCTCAATAGCAGAGAAGCAACAAGGGGACCCAGGGCACAAGGAGGGAGGTCACTCTCTTGGGGTGTTTATCTGGGGCAGCCCACAACGCGGGAGCCAAGAACCTTCTCACCTACCTCCTACAAGGAAGTTCTCAGCCTGTAGGAAAGGTCATCATAAACAAAGCTGGAGGCTTGGCTGGGGAAGTGTTAACAGAGTAAGAAGGAAGTTGAACGACCCTTTGGAGAAGGGAGAGAAGAGACACCCTGTTTTTCTTCTGAGGATGGTACAAGAGACAGGAGGATGGAAACCACCCTAGAAGCGGGAGCCAACAGGATGCCTGCACTCTGGTTGCTCTCCCTTGCTCCAGACTCCCGCCTTCTGACTCCGGATCAAAGCCGTCTGGCCACCCCATAATAAAGGAAGTCGAGTTTAGCATTTCAGACCTAGCAGGCTGTCTCCACTCAGTCAGCACTAATCCGGGGCGGCTGCTGAGCAAACACCCTGGGGCATGCATACTCAGACTCTGAGGGTGAATGCCTGCCCCGTGCTAGAAGGGATCTGATTTCAGCATCTTGCACAGTACAGGTGAGATGAACATGAGTCTTGGCATAAACGAGAAAGGTAACGCATCGGCCCTGGATCCTGAGTTAACTTCGCCTCGGGGAGACAGGAGTAATGGGACACAAAGGGAAAATGACAGGAGGAGGGGACAAAAAAAACGAACCGGAAGTTCCAGCTGGCACTTCAGCCTGCCAAGGTGCCTGGTTAGAGGCCAGGGGGGACTTCACACCCCAGCTCCTCCCCCTCTGCCTCCAATTTGGTAGCTTGTGCCAACAGAGACCGCAAGCGGCCTTGCTTCTCGGCGACATTCGGATAGGACCTCTGTGGCTGAGCTCTGGCGGCCTCCCATCTCTATACCTATTTGACTTTTGTTTGAGTTTTACAGACCCTTGTTGGAGAAGTTCTTGACTGTCCGCGCTGGCAACTGTTGCTTATTATAAACTTAAAACCCAGGGTGACGTCCCCGGCTCTCTATAGCTCCTGCTAAAGGAATCACAAGTGTTCCTGCCATGAGGTGGCTCCGGGGGCACCGAGGGATTGGCAGAATCACGCTGGTTTTCTTCTCTGCACATCAAGCTGGAGGTGAAGAGTTCAAATCTGGATTTGGATCTAACGACGTGATGTGGAACGGGACAGTAATCACGTGATGCGGCGCATCAAGGCTCCCTCACTTTTAGGGGACTGGGTTAGTGCAGCACACGTTTCCTCTCTTGTAAAGAAAGTTTCCCCTCCCCAGGGCAAAGGTTTAGAGGGTGTTCTCACAGGTGACCAAATGCCATGTGCCCACAGGGTCCCACTGCGCAAAGCCACCCCACAGGAGAAGAGAATGTTTCCACGGCTAAGGGGAAGTGCTAACTAAGGTGGGCAAGGAAGCCCATGAGCCAGGGAGTAAACCCTCCCATAGGAAGGGTTCAAGGGGATGTTGTGCATTCTGGTTCTGAACCCCGCCCGCGCCCGCCCCCCAAGGGGGAGAGCCGAGGGTGGGTGGGAGAGCCGAGGGTGGGTGAGTAAGCTTCTGGAGCAACTTGTTGGAGGGAGCTTCTCTACAAATCTAAATCTTACACCAACTTCAAGCACAGCCAGTCCTGAAGGACCTAAGGCTTGTCAGGATAAGCCCGGGCGGCCCGGCTGGTCCCAGATAAACCACCAACAGCTGAGAGAAGGCAGGCGTGGTTGAGTTTTACTGTATCTCTGCCCTTCCCCCATCTCTGTTGCCCACAACCACACCAGGAGCAGGGCCCACACTCCAGGAACATAAAGGAACCTCTGGTGGCGTTTAGGTCCTGAGGCTCCACTATGTCCCCAAGCACCCTCCTCCCAAACTCTCTCATTCTCTGTCTCTCTCTCTCCCAGGAAGCCTGGGCCCATTTTTGAATTTCTTAGTACTCACTCAATGAAGGTGGAGTCCTCTCAGCTTGACTCCCAGATGCCTGAGGCCCACAGGCCTCTGTTACAGAAGCCTGGCTTCCTTCCCTAAGCATTCTCTCCTCCAGGCTCTAGGCCAGAGGTTCTATCTCCTGGGATTAATGCTTTGTCCACATGCTAGGATCCCTATCTCAGGTCAAGGTCCCCAGCCCTGCCTCCCTCAGCCCCTCTGAGAGGTCCACCCCACTAAGTTCAGAGTAGCTAGGCCCAAAGCCACACTAGAAACCTGAGGGATTTTCCCCCGAGATAGCCAGGGCTACGTCGCGCGGAGTCGGTGATCCAGGCTCGCAGAGAACTTAAAAACACCAAGACAGGAGGTGACCTGGCCTGGTTCTAGACCACTCTCAACCTTACAGTCATAAACACGGAGGCCAGACTGTCCACCTGGTAGCTCTGATCCCTTACTTGCATGAGCTGCTACATTGCCAGACAGCCCTGCTTTGTTAGGGAATGCTAATGGTTGGGAGTGCATGTGCCCGTCCCAACCTATCACAAGAGTCCTGCGCCTCTCTCTCCTCAGTCATGAATGCCACTTCCCAAGAGGGAGCCGTCCTGTCACCCCTGCCTGGGAAGCCTTGCCAAGCAAAGTAGCAAAGAGTTGCTGGCAGCTGGTCTGCAGAAACTGTGGTCTGCTGTCAGTCAGGGTCAAACAGCTGCTCGCCCACCCCCCACCCCCCATCCCCGGAGGATGGCAGCAGAGAGTGTTTGGCTTCTGAGTGGACGCTGGAGGCAGACAAAACAGGTCCAAACTCATTCCTCCTACGTACAAGCCATGGGACCGAGTTTAGGTACATCACCCCCGTACCCTGGCCACCCCAGCTAGTCAGTTGAAATGGCAGTAGTATCCACACCAGGGGGCTGCTGTGGCATGGATGGCAAGGTGTGCGTGCCACCGGTGTGTGGCGAGTATCTGGCACATGCCAAGAGAATTTGGTGTCTACTGTTGGGGCCAACCAAGACGGCCATGACCATGACAGAGGCGGGGCCCGGAATTCCAGCCCACCTACAGTGTGATCCCACCTGGAGCCACAAAGCTCCAGGATGATAATGCCGGGCAGCTGGTTGGAGCTGGCTAGGTAGGGCAGCATGGCCACCCCCCCAGTGTACTGTCACTACACGGCATCACTCAGAGAGCACTGTCACCCTGTCCCACACCTAGGAAGCTGGGGAGGCAGAAGCAAAGGCTAAGCCAATGCTAACCTCTACCACTACCACGCTGTGGTCCAGGACCACCTCTTCTTTCTGTGCTGCAGCTGAACCACACACCACTATGACATTTTGCCAGGAAAAAAAAAAAAAAAGGTCACCTTCTCCAGGGACTCACAGCAGCTAAGACTTTCACACTGTGTGAGCTGGCTCTCCTCTCCCCATGGAGCTTCCCCCCCCAGCACCCCTGCTTTTGGTGGGGACTTTCCTTCTGCGTGGAACCCTTGAGTTTCTTGTTAAAGGTCAACATGACACACGCAGCTTCACACTGTTATCCGTGAACACGGATCTTCTCATTGGACGCACGTGACTTCTACGTGCCTTCAGAAAATCATGCCATAAAAACTTCCTAAGGCCTAAAATGCCCCCCCAAAAGTGCAAATGCCCCCAGAGGTCTCCCCACCCTCATAGCCTATGTGCATGATCCATCTGAGGTTACTCTGAGTCACAAAGAGCAAATGTCCCCCTGTTGCCAGGATACCAAGCCTTTCCTCGGGTGCGCCTCTCAGTATACACAGTGACTCTGGGACACTGGCCAAGGGAGAACTCTCGAGGACTATGGGGGTGGCTCTTCCTTCTCCCCACGAGGCCCCTGGGAAGAGTGTTTACCTGTGCCGTGAAAAAGGCTGGAGTGAGGGATCCTGAGGGGAGGGCTGGGCTGTTGAGGGCGATGGAGCCGATGTCGGTGCCGGAGAGCAACAGCTGAGGTGCAGAGATTTCCAAGCCTTTGGGTTTTTTGCCTTTTGGGGGAAGAGATGGAGACTTGGTTTTGGAGCCCGATGACAGATTCAAGGGTTCCAGAGAATCCGAGTCATGGCAGGCTGCCTCGAGGAAGAGGCTTCTGTGTTCGGAAGGGAGGGGAGAGTTGGGGGACAGGGATGGGGACCGAGATGAGGAGGGTGACGCAGATGAGACGCTGGCAGCATTTGGCAACATTAAAGAGGAGATCTTGGCCGAGACCGACGAAGCCAGGAAAGCGGACGCTGCCGCGGCCTCGGATGTGGAAGGCAGGGACACCACAGGTCTGGTGATGTGCTTGTCGGTTTTATTGGTCACAAACCTGATCACAGTCCTGACTTCTTCCACAGGGGGGCTGTCTTCACAGGGCTCCTCCAGCTTCTCCGTCTTGATGGCCTTGAAGGCCTCAGGAGGGTTCTGCAGGGAATTGATGGTGAAGGAGGAGTACAGGCCGGAGTGGATGTATTCGTTTCGGCTTGTGCTTTTGAGGGCGGACAAGCCATGCTTGTGGACCTCTCGGCCTTCGGGGGACACCTTACAGTCGCTGTCCTGCAGCAGGAGGCTCTCCCGGCTGATCTCCACCGCGTGAGGATCCATTTTTAGGATATCCGGGAAAGAGACGAACTTGTACACAAACTTCTGCCCAATCACTTTCTTGATGATGTTCTGTGAATACAAAAGCGGACATTTAAAATGGGTGATCTGGAGACAAGGAATGATGAAATGTTGGCAGCCAAAGCCCCCAAAATATTCCTGATGTCCACAGGGTGGTTAAGAGGAGTGACATCAGAGACTGAAGACTCCATTTGCACATTGGTCCTGCTGCCCAGGAATGATGTGCTCTCCAGCCTTTGGCCACTTTCTCATCCGTATTATTGTGACAATTTTGTAATAGCAAAAGCTACCCGCTGAGTTAGCAGGTATTGTGTGGCTGGGATG
Organism: Peromyscus californicus insignis; assembly: GCF_007827085.1. NCBI lineage: Eukaryota > Metazoa > Chordata > Mammalia > Rodentia > Cricetidae > Peromyscus > Peromyscus californicus. Next base: position 11,807,001 of record NW_026294535.1, read on the forward strand.
ATTCATACCTCCGCTCACAGAATCTGCACAGTAATCCTACAAGCAGAGTTTGTCTTTCTTGTTTTACAGTTAGGATGAAGGATGAGGACCACATTTCAGATCGTCAGCATCCACGTAAACGCTGGCCAGGTGTGGTGGCCAGCACTTGGGGACACAGGGGGTCTCTAGCGCCAAAGCTGGCTAGCTAGACTAGCCTGAATCCTCGAGCTCCATGTTCAGCCAGAGTTCCCGCCTCGGTAAGTAAAGTGGAGAATAACCAAGGAAGACATCTGATGTCAACTCTGTGCCTGCACCCACATACCATGTATGCCCAGACATGCATGCACGCCACACATGCAAACACCAACGGTTCTAAGAATTAGGAAATAAACTTCCAGCACTGAAATGATTCATTACGGCAAGGGAGTACTTCCTTCACCCTAAGACAGTACTGTCTTACCTGCCTCTGGGCGCCGAGCAGCGAGCGCAATGAAATTGTAACAGGAAAGGACTTTGCTACAAAGCATTGGAGAAATGTGTGTTATCGCTACCCGGCAACACAACATTCTTTTCAGTCCGGCAGCCGTTTCTGGGAAGAGAGCCACCGGAGGGAAACGAATTGCCTGCTTTTGGATATTTATGGCATTCCTTTCATAGTCTTGGTTGCTAGTGTCTACGTTCGGCTCTTCAGTCCCTCTAACATTAGGATGTAAATGAAAGAAATGGAAATCACTGTCAAGGCCCAAGTTTTCCCAGCCCATGAGAAAGTGGATTTTTATAGGGAAGGCTACGTTGTTCTTCAGGCTAACGGAGCCGGGGGAGTAGCCCCGCAGGACCTACCCAGTTCCGTGTCTGTCTGGCAAATGCTGGCTGCGGGCCTCGCCCCGTGGTTGACTCTAAGTCCTGGGTACTCCAGGAAGAAAAAGATGGCTTCCCTCTGGTTCACACAGCCAGCACTATTCTATGTTGAAAGGAGTCTGAAGGTTTCCTCAGAAGCCCTTCCTCCTCAGCCATGTGAGATAAATCATCTGAGGAAGAGGCGCTTCACTGACTGGGTCACAAGTGCAGCTACCTGGTGTATAAATCCCACAGCAGCGCACAAGGAGGGAGGAAGGCGGCGTCCTTCCCCTGCCAGGACAAGCAAGCGTGGGAATGGAGCCACAGCCCCAAACGGCCAGCATCGACTGACACTAAAGCCAGAGCCTGTCCCCCAGTACCCCAATAGATCTCCATGCGTTCTGACCCTCCTCGGGTGGTCATGGCTCATCCTAAGTATGAGCATGTTAGCTTTTTGCCTGCTAGGTTTCCATTTTTCTTTTTTTTTTTTCCACCCTTTCAACAACAGGAGAGAAGGGTCCCTTTGCCTGTCACTGAGATGTTCAAGAAGAAATTCCCTGGGGCAGGTTTTTACAGGAGGTGTGCAAGGTCCCTATGCAGGAAATCCCAAACACATAAGCCCCAGAGGGAGACCTTGCCCAGCCCAGCACACAGATGCTCCCTTGTCTAGGGACAGGTCAGATGAGTGTCAACATTGAACAGTCCCATGGCTGGTGTGCTGGTGCTCTGACCTGCAACTCGCTACCACCCCCCACCCCCCAATCCCGTGACTCTGGCTGACCTCACTCCCACACTTCACGCTGGCAAATCTTCAGAGGAATGGGGGGAACACAAAGATTCCACTAGCTGCTGGGGGGGGGGGGGGCGTCTCCACTAAGAATGGCACCAGGCTGGGTAGAGGCCATGCCAGGAAAACCAGTTCCCCCTGCCCAAGAAAAGATTAAATAGGGGGAGTCCTGAGCCTGCCTGACCCAAGTCAGGCGAACAGCGGGGGGATTACGTCTGGATAAAGCTGTTTCCTAAGAAGAATGTGGAGAACCTACTGTGCGTGCTCGTTAGAAGACAGTGGACATGATCTGCTGCTCCATGGCAACATCCTCATTTGCCAAACCCTGCTCTGCAGAGAAAAGGTGGACACAAGGGTTGGGCGTGGCTGGAGGGAGGGCTCGAAAGGTAAAGGGCTTGGTGTGTAAGGACCAGAGTTCAGATCCCCAGCACCCATGTGAAAAGCCAGGCATGGTGGCACATGCCTGTGACCCCAGCACTGACGGGAAGTCACAGAAACATCCCTGGGGGCCTCACTGGCCAGCCAGTCTAGCCAAATGGGCGAGTTACAGGTTCTGAGAGAGACAGTGTCTCAAAAAAATTAGGTGAGCCGGGCGGTGGTGGCGCACGCCTTTAATCCCAGCACTCGGGAGGCAGAGCCAGGCGGATCTCTGTGAGTTCGAGGCCAGCCTGGGCTACAGAGTGAGTTCCAGGAAAGGCGCAAAGCTACACAGAGAAACCCTGTCTCGAAAAACCAAAAAAAAAAAAAAAAAAAAAATAGGTGGGGAGCTATTGAAGAAGACATCTGAAGTCAGCCTCTGGCCTCCTCATGTTCACACGCAACCTAGCGCGCACGCGCACACACACACACACACACACACACACACACACACACACACCCCAAGCCAGAAAAAGTGGTAATGGGAGGGCCTGTGTCGACTACTGCTGGTCTGGAAACCTCCCAGTAGGGCTTTTGAGGAAAGTTCACCAGCACTGGGGGTAGATGGGACAAGACGCCACAAGGAGGAAGTGTGACTGCTGGGAAGAACAAGGATGGGCTCCACCTCTTTAAAGGCCAGCTGGCAAGGTGGGTGCCATCTGGCTCCTTAGCCACAGGGAAGGCTGAGAATGACCCAAGGCAAGGATGGGGAGGGAAGGGCAGGGGCCAAGCATCAGAGAGATGCTTCCCAGCATGCCAGGGGCTCAACATCTGCTCCCGTGACGGAAACTAGCAAGGAAAATCAAGTCGGTACCCACAGCTAGAGCGTGAGAAGTACGGTGGGCTAGGGAGGCAGCTAAAGCAACTTGTCTTCCAGGGCAGATCCCCAGAATAGGAGAGACCATATCGGCAGACCTCTCTACTGTTCCAGAAGAACATTTCCTACCAAGTCGGCTGGGCAAACACAGTGTATGCTGTGGGATGTTCTGTATGGCAAATATGTTGCTGATTAGTCAATAAATAAAACACTGATTGGCCATTGTCTAGGCAGGAAGTGTAGGTGGGACAAGGAGGAGAATAAAGCTGGGAAGTGGAAGGCTGAGTCAGAGAGACACTGCCAGCCGCCATGATGACAAGCAGCATGTGAAGATGCCGGTAAGCCACGAGCCATGTGGCAAGGTATAGATTAATGGAAATGGATTAATTTAAGCTATAAGTACAGTTAGCAAGAAGCCTGCCATGGCCATACAGTTTGTAATCAATATTAGTCTCTGTGTTTACTTGGTCGGGTTTGAGCGGCTGTGGGACTGGCGGGTGACAGAGATTTGTCCTGACTGTGGGCCAGGCAGGAAAACTCTAGTTACAAGTGTAGGCAGTAATAGTAGCTGGGGTTCACTGAGCATGCATTTGCTGGGCACTGCCTAAGAACTCGAAGCTATTAACTCATTTAGTCTTCCGTGAGATTATCACCCCATATGACAGATGAAGAAACTGAGGTTCATGGACTATAAATTACACACCATCAGAAACTCGTACTTGGAAGCATCTGAGCTCCTGAGCTCTTGGCCAGAATAGAAGGTGATTTACGTCAGCCAAAGCAGAGCAGCACTTGGGTAGGACTCTTATTATGGTAAGTGATGGAGACATTCTGGAGAGGTCCGCTTTTCACCCCTTCAGTACCAGACTCACAAGTATTTGTTACTCCCTGTTGCCTGGCAACCCGACAAACGCGGATGCGTGTCCAGTTGAGCCAAGGGACTTTCTGTGGCTTGAGAGACAGTTGCATACCTCTGCCTCCTTTCTATGTGGGGAACGAGCCACCGTATCATCCCCCATGAAATGTGGAATGTGACTCATAGCCAGAGCCGACTCTGCACCCTTTCTGGTGAGCCCCAGGCAGCGGGGACAAGGTCAAGGCCAGCTTCAGAGAAAGGGAAACAAGATTCCCCTACCGCCGACACACAACTGCGATACCCAGAAAAGGAAGGCTGGGCTTGGAAATGACTCCTCTGTGGAGTTTGTCATTCAGGAAATGACACCTGAAGTGTGGCCAGTTTGACAGGGAAAGGCACAAGGTGTCAGAGCAAAGGCGCCTCTCCCGGCTCACTTCCTCAGCAACAAACTGGCCTCCATTTCCCCCAGAACTGTCTGCAGCCCTGACAGGTCACGCACGGACTCACCTCTGAGAACGTGTGTGTCCATAACTGTGCTTAAATATGTGGTGGGTGTGAACACTGCCTTCTCTCTTTGAAGAGGACAGGGCTGTGTAAATCATTCCAAATACTGTCATCTCTTACCTCACTGTCTGTGGGGGGCGGGGCGGTTAGCCTCTGGACCCTGCGTCTACTCAAGTCTCTTACACAAAGTGACACAGGACTCCTAGACAGACTGTGCACACCCTCCCATATACTTTACACAATCTCCATATTACTTCTCTCTCCTAACCCGATGTTAATGTTATATACATGGTCAGTATACTGAATACCGACAAGGACAGATGTGTATACGTGTTCGGGACAGGTACATCTTTTCAAATCTTCTCCACTCTGTTCCGGCTGGATTCTCAAAATCATGTCTACGTGTAGTGGACAAGATGAGAATTTTCCTGAACTTTTACGACTTAGTGCATGTACACGCATACTGTCTACTATGGGTACACACACAGAGATGCTTCTGGGGTGGAACTTACATTCCTAGTTCTATCAGGATAATATTCAAATAAGCTCACTAAGCATTCGCCGTAGTACATGAATTTGACTATAGAGAGCAATGACCCTCGCATGAAGCCAGAGGCCACTGACAGTTTCATACATATATCTCATACAGACACATGCCTACATGTGCTTTGCCCCACACCACTTTTATAATTATATATTTTTATTATTTGACGGTTTCATACATGTATCTGATGAATTTTAGTTCATCTCTTTCCCTATGCCCCTGTTATCTCCCCTCCTCCCACTTTCTCATCCTGTGTGTGTGTGCGCGCGCGCGTGCACGTGCGTGCCTGTGTGCGTGCATGCATGCGTGTGTGTTTGTGATCCACGGAGTCTACTGAGTTTAACAGGGTTGCCTGCATAAGCAGTAGGAGGGAGGTTACGGGGCAGCGTACCAGCAGCTATAGTACTGAAGAAAGCAACACCCTTTTCCCCAGCCAATGGCAACTGAACAGTCCCTCGGGGTGGGGAATGGCCCCATGATCCTCTTCCCTTTCATGATGAAACGCTGACGGGTCGAGTCTTGTACAGGTCTGCTGCAGTGAGTTCTTGGAGTACATCAGCCATGTCCAGGAGACTCTTGGGCAACATCAGGCTCTTGCAGCCTCTCCGCCCCCTCTTCCCCAATCCCCAATGTCTCACTGTGCAGCTCTGGCTGCTCTGGAACTCAAGAGAGACCCACATGTCTCTCTGCCTCTTGAGTGCTGGGATTAAAGGCGTGCACCACCACGTCCAGCACCCCCATGGCATTTTTAAGCTAAAAATCTACACAGATACGGTCTACTGTCACCACACGCACATCCCTACAACGTCACACCTTTGAGAGCTTCATCATCTTCTGTTTCATCTCTCTGTTGGCTCAGGAGGCTCACCATGTGTGTGTGGAACATGCTTTACAGGTCTGGCACCTCAATTCTGATCTAAAGTCATGGGTCAGGCTTTGGTGTGTTCAGACTCGTGATCCAACCAGTTTCCTCAACGGGTTTCTCATCGTGCTTCCTGGCCGCGCTCCCTTGACGCTCCATCTTCTGAGGGCACCCTGGAATTGCAGCCTCCTGCCCTCTGACCTTGCCACTCCCCCCCCCCCCCAGCCCTGGGCTCAGCCCTGAGAAAGGTCAGCCACGCTGGCACAGCCAGGAGGGAGAAGTTGTACAGAAACTTCCTCCACCAGCTGGGACTTTTCTCAGCCTCGTGCGTGTGGGGACCGCAGCTGGGGAAGGGGACAGACAACACAGTTGGGCCTTTCCCATAAGTATCTACTTGATACTACTGCAAGGCTGCTGCTTGGATTAAGTTTGAGCGCCACCCAGTCTCATTCTACCCACATGATTTGACATCCTCAGCTGTAGAGTGGGAAGGACCCATCCACCTAACGCTTGTAGCCAAATACCCAATAAAAGCCCCAAACATTTATTGGCATTAGCATCACCATCCTTATTTTCCAAGCCCATTTAGCCAATATTAATCCATTCACGCTACCTGCTCTTAGCCTGGATGACAGGTTAACAGTCAAAACGACCCTCTTGGGAGGCTGTGTGTATTCTCCTTGCTTTATCCACAGTTCTGTGACCCACGGCCCAGCAAGCAGTTTGCATCTGGTTTATATACCTCAACCAAGCAGGGGAAACACGGGGTTTTACTTAGTTGGATTCAGACAAGAAAGAGATGTGCGGTATATCATGCTGAACACAAGCCATAATGTGACGTTCACCACGATATGAAAACCTCACACGATCCAATGAATTCTAGGGGTTGGGGGAGGGAGGCGAGAGCAGTGGCCATCAGGGAGCCACTGCTAAATTGAGGACTCGTGGGATGCCCATGGATGTCCGGGATCATAGCCTATGGCAGAGACACTGCACATCAGGTCCTGTGTGGACGTACAGACAAGAGCCAGACACCCAGGAGATGCCAACTGCTCCTGATGCCTCTTGAGGCAGGAAATGTGCTGCCGGACAAGAAGGCCCAACCTGGCTTCTTGACAGTGGCTGTGGCTCCAATGGGAGACCACTGGAGGCTGCTGACCCTGGGGGCCTGTCACTCAGGTCCCTGGCAGTGGGATCCAGGAGCTTGAGTGCCAGTGGACACGGGATGGTGGATTTCTATGGGGCACGTTCTCACAGTAGATGGATGCTCTGTGTGAAATGAGCTGTGGGGAAGAAGGGTCAGGGGACAGACACAGCCAGCACACGTGCAGGCCACCACCCACCATGAACACAGCCACCTTACAAGGTGCACATGACCCGGCTGCTTTAAAGATAAGTCAAGTCACTGCTCTTGTGTGGACGTGGAGATTTGATCCAATTTTCCACCACAGAGAGGGGAATTAAATAGTGGGGCAGCCATAGAGTGAACTGTCATGTCATTATTTCAGAGAACAACAGTATGCTTGCTCCCTTGTATCTTTACATATTACTTAAGTGAAAAATTACAGTATCTATGGGAGGTTTCATCATTTCAGTGAATTGATGTTAATATGCATATGTATGTATGTTTTATATATACATATTAACATCATTATATATATGCACCTATATATGCACATACATATGCATGCATGCTTATAGGAGAAAGAAATTAATCTTAGAAGATGGATAATGCAATGTAACAGTGATTATAATATTCTTTTTTCCATCTGCATTTTCTACATGACATGTATCTAGTATGTGTTGCTTGTCAGATTGAAACTGGGCCGGCGTCACATGACTTGTAACCGTGCCTGAAGTCTAAACTGGGTTGTATTCACAGCTAGGCCTGAGACATTTCTGCTCAACGACCACACCCCCTTCCAGAAGGCTGCTGCCCTGGGTCCACAGGCTGCTACTGATGTTAAACCACTGCATTCCGGAGCAGCGGTGGGGTTTTGTTGACAGGGGCCTAGGAACTGGCTCCTTGGTGCAGAAGCAAGGTCCTTGCTGAAGAAAGGCTCCTTCTTCCTCCCTGTGGGGAGGCGCACTCTCTGTAGCCACAAACAGAACTGTTTCTGCCAATCCCTGGGGCATGGAGGCACCTGCTTTCATAAGATCCCCTGGCATGAAGCACTGGGACCCAGTAATCCCATCCTTGATTAGCTATCAACAACCAACCAAGGAGTGGTATATTACCTACGGAGAGTAACAGAAAACTAACTTCTAGTACACGAGGCTTGGTGTGCCTTCGTGGCCAGCAGTTCGCACAGTTAAAGCCAGCACTGATGAACCAAACATTACATGAAATAACACTGGCATAAGCAGACCTGGGTTCAAATCCCAGCCTGTCTACTTGGTATAGCCTGGAAACATTAGTCAACTTCCATAGGCCTCCGTTTGCCTTAAAACAGGAAAAAAAAAATAGCTCATGGGTTTGCTCTTAGAAGCGCGTAAGTGTCAGTACCCTGCTCACGGAGTCCTTGAAACATGACAGTGCACAGCTGAATTCTGCCTGGCCAACAGTGGCCGTTGTACCACACTTTTATTATTCTGCTGTGGGGCAATCAGAATAACCTTAGATGGCACCTCACTGTAAAGCCTGTGAGGGAGCCTCACCCACCCAAATGCCCATTTCACAGATGAGGGACCCGGAGCTTTGCCCTGAGTTCCCACAGTCTAGCAGCAGGGGTGGCGTGTCTCCAAGCTACTGGCTTCCCAGCCAACACCCCACATAAGTTCATCATCTGATTCATGTACAGACTGGAGGCTGACTCACTCTGCTGAAGTACCCCCTCTCCAAAGTTAGAACACAATGCCTACGGGAGCCACGCTCAACGTTCCCTTGTCCTTAACCAGCAAACCTGCCCCCAAAACCCCAAGAGACTTTCCTCTGGAAATGCCCAGGCTCCGAGAACCAGAACCAGAAGGAGTCCTGGAAGCCTCCAAGTGTTAGGTAGGTGGGCAGTGCAGGCCCTGACTCGGCTCAGCCTGAGCCCTATGGACTGCCAGGGCCCTAAGCAGTTGCTTAGCTTTATTAGGGTCAGCTATACATTTGTTTTAGGCAAGGTCCTCTCACCTTTGCCCCCAAGGAGCATGTATCAGAGGCTCCTTGACCCCATCCACCCAAGCTACTTCTAACTAGGCAGCCTCCTCTAACCCCCACAGCGTGGTGGGTGAATGGTATTCCCCTGAGAACTCATGCCTACTCAGAACCTTAGCCGGTAACCTTATTTGGCAATAAGGTCTCTGCTGATGAAACCGGCCAAGGGGGTCGAGACTCGGGGTCAGCAGACTTCGAAGTGCTACGATTAGTGTCCTACAAGAGGACAGAGAGGGGCACTTGGGAAGGACGCCCACGTCAAGGCAGAGGCAGACAAAGCTATGGAGCACCAAGGACTGCTGGGAACCACCAGGGCTGGAAGAGGTGGTGGGGGGGGGTCTTCCCTGAAACCGGCCAAGGGTCCAGCTGAGACCTAACTTTAGACTTTTGGCTTCCTAGTGGGGGCAGGAACATTCTGTTGCTTTGAGCTACCAAATTGGGGGGAATATCTGTTACAGCAGCCTTGAGGGGCTTCTTAAATTACCTCTGCTCAGCAGAGCCACTGACTCTGTGGAGTGCCCAGCCTGCGTCTTTCACGCTGGATGTTGGTCTAGGCACCAGGCTAGGCAGAGCTGGGACACCCTTTGTCTAGATCTTACATCTGGAGCACGGGCACGCATGCGCATCCGCACACCATCACAAACTTCTAAGAATAACACACCCTAACTTTGGCTCGGAGTTGGCCTGCTCCGCCAGCTCCCGGCTGGGAGATTTTTTTTTTCTTGTGGTTTGGGTTAAGGTTTTTTTTTTTTTTTTTTTTTTTTTTTTTCTGGCATTAGTAAACTGCCCTGTGAATTGGCTCACCTCATGCCGCGATGTAACCTTGGGAAGGCTCCTCAGACTCACTGCCTGAGCCACCGGGGCACCCCGAGGACCCCCTCTTCCTGTTGGTCAGGCAGGACACCCCTCCCTGGGAGACTCAAGCTGGATGCTGAGGGCATCTTTCTCCCCGGCTCTCTCTGCAGCTGCTTCTTGCTAGGTTCAGCCCTAACTCCATCCTGGCTCTTTTAAACACCCCTCAATAAATGGAACCGTAACGGCTCAGCCAGCAGAGCCCTCCCCTGGCTGGCTTGGGGACCCGCTACAATGGTTCTCCATTTTGAGTTGGACAGCTCTAATGAGGACAGTTGGCATGGGGACGTCAGGGCCGCAGGTGGACAGAAGTACACCCTTACCCCCAGCTTTGACAGATTTCTGACACTCCAGACTGGAGACAGAGCCTTGGGCTCAGCCTCTGGCACTGGCCTGGTTTGTTTTTTTTGTCCATTGGACACAAGCTAGAGTCATCTGGAAAAGGAACCTCGATTGAGAAAAACCTCCATCACACTGCCTGTAGAAAATCTGTGGGGCGTTTTCTTGATTAATGATTGACGTGGGAGGGCCCACCCTTGGGCAGGTAGTCATGAGCAAGCGTATAAGACAGCAAGCCAGTAAGCTGTGCCCCTCCATGGTCTCTGCATCAGCTCCTGCCTCCAGGGCCCTGCCCTGACTTCCCCTCATGATAGAAATACATCGTTTTTCTCCTCAAGCTGCTTTTGATTCATGGCGCTTTATCACGGGAACAGAAAGCTAACTAAGGCAAGCACCAAACAAAAGAGGCGTTTAAAAGAAACTATGAATACTTTGCGTTGAGGCTCCTCATTGGTTAGAGGTCCAGCAGGCGGGGTGAGGTGGTTTCTTCGGTTCTTACCGGGGGCTGGCTGACATTTCACAATGACAGATTTCCCCCGATGCTATGGAAGAGGCCTGCTCACTCCTCACTCACACTTCTCCGGTTACAGGAAGCCACCACAGCCCACACTGTGGAGATGATGGCAAATTAGGGGAAAAAAAAAAAACCAGGCGGGGGCCCAAATAAAGTGGCTCAGTGATGGGAGAGGGAAGGGGGCACGGGACAAGACAAGACAGCCAAGCACAGGCTGCTGAGGAACAGTCGAGTTCAGCTGGAGAGGTGGCCTGGGGCAGACAGGCGAGGTGGGCGGGGCTCATGGTGAGGCCCAGAGGTAGGAAGGTTCAAAACCAGTAGAGTGAGGCCAGATGGTAAAGAGAGTGTGGGGATTTCCCAGGGCCATTGGGTGGCCAGGGAGGTAAGAAAGCAGACGGGTAAGGAATGCCAACATGGCTTCCTGCCTGCCCCCCCCCCACTTCACACTCACACACACACACACACACACACACACACACACACACACACACACCCAAGACAGGATCTCATTATGCAGCTTTGGCTGGCCTGGGACTCACGATGTACGCTAGACTGGCTTTAAACTCATGTCTGCCTCTACTCCCTGTACACTGGATAAGGGTGTACATTACTATGGCCGGCTTGATAATTTCTTGGATTGTTTTTGAAGACTTATTTATTTTGATTTTATGTGCAGGAGTATTTTTTTGCCTGCCTGTGTGCACGGGCACCACATGAGCGCCTAGGGTCCACAGAGACCAGACGAGGGTCTCAGATCCCCTGAGACTGAAGTTATCGATGGCTGTGAGCCCCCATCTGGGTGCTGAAAAACCAATCCTGGGTCCTCTGGAAGAGCAGCAAGTGGTCTTAGCCACCGGGCCATCTCTCCAGCCCTCATCCTGGCTCCTTAAGGAAGCATGTTCTAGAAGCAGGGGTTCTCTGAGGCTTCCAACCCAACACCTCTCTTTCTCAGCTCGCTCAGAGCACCTTAGCACTCAGCACTCACGGCTCAGAGCCATCTTTCCATGGACCACTTGATCAGTCAGTGTTGGGACCTCTCTGTCTCTTGGCCTGCCCCAGATCAGCCACAGGAAGGATGGGAAGACTCCAGCCTGGGCCCCCAGCAACCTGCACCTGTGTGATCCACAAGTTCACGTGTTCCCAACTCCGGGCTAAAACTTACAGGCTGAATGCTTGACCCTAAGCAACCGCTTCATCTTGGGTGCGCGCTACTCAAACCTCCCCCCGTCCCGCCCCCCGAGACTCGGTATCTCCATCTCTAGAATGGGTCCATCACTGGCCACAAGGCCGAATGCCTTGGGAGTCAGACAATGGTTAACAAAAGTGCAATGCCTAGCACAGAGCCTAGCACAGCATGCCCCCACACACGTGAGCTTCCCTCCTGGTATTACCATCTGGGGTAGGAGCTGAGCCTGTGGGCAAAAGTGGCGGAGAGCCCGCCCAGAGGAGCAGCTGGTGGCTGGTGGGTGGTGGGAGGTGCGATGTGAATGTTAGCGGTTTTTTTTTTTTTTTTTGTCAGTTTGTCTACACAATCCCTAAATTTCCCTGCGGCTAAGAGCCCGGAGCAGGAATGCTGGCGCCTGCCAAGGGGGACTCGGTGTGGGCTAGGGCAAGTGCCTGATGCAGCAGTTTGGCAAGGCTGTGCGAGCCTCGGCAGCTGAGTCCCCCGCAGCCGCCGCCGCCGCCGCCGCCCCATCAACATGCTAACTGTACTCTCAAGACCGGCTCATCCTGTTTCTTAGCAACCGCCCTCTTTGGGGGAATGTGGAGTGCTACAGGGCTTGGAAGCACCCCCCAATTTAACGCGTGGTATCCGGTCTCTTGCACACCCACCGCCTGCCTTCTCATGCCGGCTGCCATCTCCGGGGGCGGGGGCCGGGGGGGGGGGGCGCAAGGTGGCCAGCTTGGAAGTCCTCCAAAAGGGAGTTCAGCTACACGCAGGTCTCCAGGCAGCTTCCAGGGCCAAATTCATGCAGGGAAGTCTTGGTTACCCTCCTTGGCCTCTGGACAGAAGCCAAGGTGCCATCTGCTGTGCCCCCCACAATCGGAGCAGCTGACGTGGCGCGAAGTGGGGGAAAGGCACCCAGCAGGGCTCTCAGGCTCCCCGATACTCAGGCCTAGGGCCAGGCAGGAAGGATCTCAACCATACGCAGAACACCATCACAACGGCCCAGACAGGCATTTGAGAAAGTTCCAGGACAGGAACACACGCTGGACTGAAGATATATCCTTTTATCTTCTCAAAATTTGTTTTTGGGGGTCTTAAAAGGATTCCACCAGGGCCAAGCTTTCCGGCACAGGCAGCTGACTTCTGATACAGGCTATTAATACTAACATTTTCTCGTCATGATTGAACACCCCATTTAAAATGAATTACCCAATTAAGCTAAGAAGGTGATACATCCGACTTCCTGGGATCTGTTGCCAGTGGCTCTGCCCTGACTGCTCCCCCTAATTTCCTTCCAATTAGGTGAAGATCACTCGGTGCCCTGTGAGGATCAGCTGGGACGTTGCTGTGGAGACCAGAGGGCTGTTCAGCCCTATCACCATTTTCATCTGTGGATGAGAAGGGAGCTGGCAGAGTTTCCAGCCTCCCCCTGGGATGAACTTCTCTGCCAACAACAACAGAGACAAAAGGTCTGTTGGACGGGGGAAGGACAAGGGATTGAGTAAGCTTCCGGGTCTTCTCGTGGAGCAACCCGAGGTGGATGGCATCAGCTTCCCATGAGCAGCTGCACCCATGGGAGTGCCGGGCAGTGTGTCTCTCGCCTCCTCTGCCCCTGTGTGCTGGAGACGGGGCTGCAGGCCCTGGTTCTGATGTCACGACGAGGCCAATTCACCCAGTGCGGAAAATGCCTCCTCAGGAAATGGCCAGAAAAGATCAGAGCCGAGTGTCGAACCAACCAACGCCAAGGAGCATGGGAGGCAGATGAGGATTTTTATTTCTAAAATGCAAATCTAATCGTGGCTCCTTCTTGGTTTCCATCCTTTACCGGCTCTCATCACTAAGTACCAAGAGCAACCTGAGATGCCCCATGCTTCTCTCCCCTGCCTCATCTCAACCTCATTCCCTGAATAAATACTCTGCACTAAGAAAGGTCAAACATATGCGCTTCCCACCTTCCCACATGCTGTTCCCTGCTTAGTCTTCTTATCCCAGCCTGGCACCAGCTGGACTCGGGTTCAGCCTAGGAGCCTTAGGTCAAATATCTTGACCCCCCCCCAGAAGTCTTCTCTCCATCCCTACTTCCCTACCCCCCTCTGCTGGAAGGCCTAGCGCCATGTCTATGCTAGCACTTTTTACAATTTTGGGAGTGGGGTGGGGATGATTTGTGTGTCTCTGTCCCCAGCCCCATAGCTGCTGAACCATGTGAGTAGAGGGAGGGACATTTTCAAAGAAATAGCTGAGGGACTTGAGAGCCTGAGAACAAACAGAAGTGGCAGAGAAGGATGTAACTGTCAATGTAAAGGAATCATTAAAGAGTGAATGAACGGAGCTTGGGAGGTGGCTCAGTGGTTAAGAGCACTAGTTGCTTTTCCAGAGGACCCGAGTTCAATTCCCAGCACCATAAGGCAGCTCAAAACCATCTGTAACTCCAGTCCTGGGGATCTAGTGCCCTCTTGTGGCCTCCCTGGGGACCAGGCATGCACGTGGCTCACAGATATACATGCACATCAAACACCTATATACATTGAAATAGATGAATTTTTTGTAATTAATTAATTTATTTATTTACATCCTGGTCACAGTTTCCCCTCTTTCTTCTCCTCCCAGTCCCCACGCATGCACCCCTCCGTCCCAACCCCCACATCCACTCCTCCTCCATTTCTGCTCAGGAAAGGGCAGGCATCCCACGGATATCAACCAAACACAGTATATCTAGTTGCAGTGAGACTAACTAAGCTCCTCCCCATGTATTAAGGCTGGGCAAGGCGACCCAGCATGAGGAGGAAATAAATTAATGTTCTAAGTGAATGAAGGCAGCACACCCCTTGGTCCACGGGGGAAGCAGTTACAGACATTAACTGTCTGTCAGTCCTTCCCTCCTCTGCCCTAAGATGAAAGATTTTAAACCAAGTGTGCCCGCTGTTATGAAGACGTAGAGGAAATAGTGAGCTTGTTAACAAACTCTCCAAAAGGCGTCCCTATAATTACATCATCCAGTCTACCTTCTGGGAGTATTGGTTTAAAACTAGGGTTGCGGGGAGCCTACTGAAACTTTCCACTCGACAGAGCTGCAGCTGTACTGGGCAGCTCACCCAGAGCTAACGCAACACCTGGGAAAGCAGGCTGTCTGTCAGAAGAGGGTGAGTGCCACTCAGTGCCTTGCTCAGGTCTCTGCCACCTCGACCTTCCCCTGCCCAGGGCTCAGACAGTGTTCTCTCAATGCCTGAGAGCTCCTTAGGCTGGCCAGAGGCCGCTCAGCCCTCACCCACCTACCCTACCCTAAACCCCCTTCCTCCTGAAAGTAAAGCATGCTGCTCTCTGGACTGAGTTGACCCCCTTCCTAGAATGCTAGTGGGGCCTGCTCAGTTGCCCCTTCGAAAGCTTTGGGTAGGCCTAGGGGTTCTTTGTTGGAGGTCAACATTGCAAACCCTGACACTCACCCCCGACACACCAGATTTTCCTAAAATAATGGGTATGTGCATGAGGAAACCCATAGATAGGCAGGTGGAGGATGTGACCACCCCAGAATGTGAGCCCTCAGGAGCGGCTTACATCTCAGCCCCAGTTACCTCTTCAAACCCTTGGTGTCAGAGATCAGGGACCTTTTAAGTCCCAGCGACTCTGAGGCTCCCAAGGCAGGGCTCAGCTCCCTCACCTCTGGCCTAGCCTGGGTGCTGGCTGATGGTGGGCACACTGACATGCATGCTGTTGAATCTAGACATCACAGAATCTAGCATTATTGTAAGGAAGGAGGCTGAGGCGGGCCCAGAGAGACTGTCCCTCCCCAGCTGGTCTCCAACCAAAACATCTAATCCCAAACCCACACCATGCCCGCCTCTCCATCCCAACCTGTGGGCTGGAGGGCACATGTATTGAAGGGACACCGATTATTGCACTTCACTCTGCCAGATGTCATGAGCACATACAGAATTCCCCCCTCAGTGTCTCGTGTATAGCTTTATACACATTTCCACATTTCTCCTCTGCCCACTTTTAATATGCTGGAACAAGCTAAAAATACAACATATACCATATAAAAATAAGGCTAGTCACAGGCTTGTCTGCTCTGGCAGAGAAACTTCCCTATTAGGACAAACCGAAGGATGTGCATTTTCAGCCACCAAGGAAAGGATGTTAGCTAGCTAGAGAAGGCCAGAAAAGACAACAGAAAAAAAAATGGCCACAGGTTTATGCCACTCACAGGCTCAGTGTGAGGGAGGACGGGGGGGAGAGGAGGTCAAAGACAAGGACACCGAGAAGCAGAGGGGACCAGCCTGAGTCTGGGATCACTCCCCCACCCTCGCCTGAAAAGCAGAGCAGGGCAGGGCACATCACACCATGCCCCTGTGGCCCAAGGGTGTCACACCCACAGAGACCCTGATCCAAGCTGCCCTTCTGTGAGAGGTCTGACATTTACGTCGGCCGGGATTGCCAGGCTAATGCCGCCAGGCACTAGAGATTTGAACCAGTCTGACCGACGCAGCCCATCAGGGTGCTGCTGGCGAAACCGGAAGTGTTAGCCAGAAAAAACGCAAAATAAAAGGTCTCGGTGACAGAATGGCGGATTTCTTGCTGCTCTTCCCTCTCGGCTCTTCTGCTCCTCCGCATCTTCCTTCACCTCCTTCCTTTCTTCCCTTCCATCATCCTCCCCTTCCTCCTCCCCCCTCCTCCCCCTCCTCTTCTTTTTAAACTGTAGTGAGAGTCTGTGGCCGTGGCTGGAGCGGGTCCCCAGAGTTTGGAAGGTGGAAGCCAAATCCTCAGCATGGCATTGCTGCGATTTTAAGAGTTGGGGACCGGGCTGGGCGGTGGTGGCGCACGCCTTTAATCCCAGCACTCGGGAGGCAGAGGCAGGCGGATCTCTGTGAGTTCGAGGCCAGCCTGGACTACTAAGTGAGTTCCAGGAAAGGCACCAAAACTACACAGAGAAACCCTGTCTCGAAAAACCAAAAACCAAAAACAACAAAAAAAAACAAAACAAAACAAAACAAAATGAAACAAAAAACCCAACTCCTGAGGTCAGAAGAGCTTATGGGTGGCCGACCTGAGCTCCAAGGTTCCAAAGTAAAGTCAAGGTTTGTGTCTTAAAGAACACGTAGCAGCTGGTCCCCAGCCCCTACCATTCACCAGCTGCGTGGGCTAGCCTGGTCTTCATGTTCTGCTTTGTATAAGAGGCTGGGAAGGACTCTCATGGAGTCTCGTGCAGTTTAAAGTCATCTAGTTCAACAGGAACTGCCCGGGGCCTGGTCCCTAGACAGCTAACAGAAAGCAGCAATACGCCCCCTGACTGACAGCTATGAAACCCCTTTAAAAAAAAAGTGTATGTGCCTGTATGTGTTTGTATGTGTGAGAACTGTACTTTTGTATACGTGTGTGTATATATATGTATGCTTATGTGTATGTATATTGTACTTGTGTGTATATATGTATGTGCATATGTATGTGTGCTTGTATGCATACTGCACCTGTGTGTACGTGTGCGTGCATATGTATGTGTGCTTGTGTGTATTTATATTGTACTTGTGTGTGCATGTATGTGAATTATACTTGTGTGTGCGCTTGTGAGTATGTATATTGTACGTGTGTATGTGTGTGTGCACATGTGTGTATGTGTGTGTGCACACTCATATACATGCACGTGGAGGCCAGAGGACTTCAGGTGTCATCCTTAGAAGCACCAGTCACCTCCTTGGAGACAAGGTCTCTTTGGCCTGGAGCTCACCGGTTAGCTGTCCAGTGAGCCCTGAGGATTTCCTGTCTCTGCCTTCTCAGTGCTGGGGTGACACGGACACCATCACACCGGGGTCTCACCGTGCGAGGGAGACGCTTGACTGTCTCTCTCTCCAGCTGAAGCTGCTCTCCCTAGACAGCGGCGCTGGCGGCCACCAACAGCCACTCCCCAGCCCCGACACAGACCCCTCCATGCTGACAGGACAAACCCTCTGTTCTCCGACACCTTGATTTAAAACAGTGGAGAGGCCAAGCTCGGGAGTTCTCCGCCAGCAGGCGAGGCAGACTGTTTTCCTGCAGGGCCCCCAATTCCCACGGCAGAACACGGAACCCGGGGGAAAAGGCAAAGCAAGACGCCATCTGTTTGGCTTCCAGACAGTGCAATTAGCCGAGAAGTGCCTTCACATCTTCGGAGGACTCTGCGCTAAGCCGGGATTAATTAATTGTCACATTAATGGGACGCACCTTGAGCTCTCCAATGACATAATCACATGCAATTAGGGGCAAGCAGAAAGGAGTGCTTTATAACTAATGACGTCCTCGCTTCCTGGAACGTGTAATCCTTCTGTCTTCAATCCCAAGGGGGTTTGCAGACAGAAGGCGCTAAATATAGATCGGGAACTAATATTTAAATCAGTTGGAATTCACCTTTTCATAGCAAGAGTGAACCCAGAACAAAAGCTCACAGTGTTTACCAGGATTCTAAGCCTTTGTGTTCAAGAAGCTAAACAGTCAGCGAGCACAGGTTCAAACAGAAATGCCTGATAATTACGGACCGGATACGTTTATACTAAAGAGAAGGAATTTTGCCCTCCGAAGCATGCTAACTAATTTGTGAGAAATGAATTAGACTCACGCCAATCATCCAGGCTTCAGCAACTGTGCTGTGATTCACTTCTAAAAGCACCCTACGAGCTGCAGAGATGGCCCAGTGGTTAAGAGCACTGGCTGCTCTTCCGGAGGACCTGGGTTCAATTCCCAGCTACCACATGGCAGCTCACAACTGTCTGTAACTCCAGTCTTAGGGGATTCAGCGCCCTCTTCTGGCCTCCGTGGGTACTGCACACATGTGGTGCACAGACTCGTGCAAGTGAAACACCCATATTCATAAAATGAATTTTTTTAATTATAGTGCTCTCTCACCTCGATGTAGAAACGGAACTGGCCCTGTTTCTAACTAGGGAAGTTACTAACACGTCAAATGTCACATGCCAAGCACAGACAGAAGCACTTAGCACGCTATGGCTCAGTGAATCCTCGCAGAGACCCTGCATTCTGGAATTGCTATGATTCCCATTTCACACACAGGGAGACTGAGATGCCAGATGCTTAACAGTAATCACGTGTCCAGGGCTGGGGCTGTCACTCGGTGGTGGAACACTTGCTTAGCACGGACAAGGCACTGGGCTTCACCCCCGGCACACGGGGGGTGGGGGGGGCAAATACTGCATCCCCCAAACTGTCCTTTCCCAGGGAAGGTTCTTCTGACTGCACCCCCATCCAGAAAGACTCTAATTCTTAGTCTGTCTCCGGAGCAGCATCTGGAAAGCCCCGCAGCCACCCGACACCCCTGTCACCAGCTGCCGTCCTCAGCAAATTACACATGAAAAGGCGGGGTGGGGGGTGGGGGGTGGGTGGGGGAGACAAGATCTGAGCCCCAGTAACACACAAAAGGTTTCCACAGGAGGGAAAATTTTTTTCTCAAAATTAAAGGTGTAAGTAACCTCCATTTTCTTGGGCTTTCCGTGTGCTGTTTGTACACATGGTCATGGGTATACACGTGGCCATCACACCTCAGGTTCCATACATCAGTCCTTTTTTTTTTTGAAACAGGGTCTTGCTGTGGGATGTTCTGTATGGCAAATGTGTTGCTGATTAGTCAATAAATAAAACACTGATTGGCCATTGGCTAGGCAGGAAGTGTAGGCAGGACAAGGAGGAGAATAAAGCTGGGAAGTGGAAGGCTGAGTCAGAGAGACACTGCCAGCCGCCACGTGAAGATGCCGGTAAGCCACAAGCCATGTGGCAAGGTATAGATTAATAGAAATGGATTAATTTAAGCTGTAAGAACAGTTAGCAAGAAGCCTGTCATGGCCATACAGTTTGTAACCAGTATAAGTCTCTGTGTTTACTTGGTCGGGTCTGAGCGGCTGTGGGACAGGCAGGTGAGAGAGATTTGTCCTGACTGTGGGCCAGGCAGGAAAACTCTAGCTACAGGGTCTCTAAGTGGCTTGGAATTGACAAGTAGGCGAGGCTGGCTGGCCACTGAGTCCCTGGTATTCTCCCGTCTCCACCCGTCTGGCTCTGGGATATTTCACCACACCAGGCCTTTTTTTGTCGGTGAACTGGATTTAGATCCTGTGCCCGCAGGACACACATTTGACTGGGTCTTCTAACTGGATCCACGGCACCCGCTCACCTGCCCTCATCAGTAAGCCACGAGAGGAGTGTCCCCCCCCCCCCCGCCTCTCCCCGACCCCCCCCTCCGCCCCGCTCTACGAGGCTGAGGATGGCTTTACCTTGTCGTAATAGTATCTGAGGGCTCTGCTCAGCTTGTCGTAGTTCATGTTTGTCTTGTTCTTGCGGAGGCCCCACAGCTTGGCCACTTCTTCCGCCTTGAGGAGCTTGAACTCGCCGTCATTAGACGTCCAGCAGATGAGGTGTTCATGCTTCTGGTCCAGCAGCAGGTGCAACAGGAACTGCCACAACGTGATTGCACTCTCCATTACCTGGGGGTGGGGGGAATGGGGGAGGCAGGCAGGTCAGAGCTGGGGCCTGCAGGCCAGGGGTGCTACACATGGCTCTGCTAGGTAGAGCGCCACAGCGCTTCCCACCCCATCCGGACAGACCGACTCGCCACACACAGACTCTCTGGTTGTGCTTTTGCAAGCAGCTTTGATCCAGAAACACAACGGCAGTGCTCTGCGATCCTGGAATTCATGACATACAAACCAGCAGCGGTCACCTCGCACTGGGAACTATGGGGCATTATAAACTGACTAAAGGAACGACCACCCGTACAGTGATGCCCCATCCATCTCTTCCTTGGCTTGGCTTTATTCCCGCCCATCATGTCAACTGTGTTTTGGTTATTCTCTGGCCATTACTTGCTGAAATGTGGCCATGAGCACCTGCCAGGGCTGACTGAGTTTAGACAGGGGGCCTGGGGTAAGGAAGACGCAGCATCCCTTGGTCACACGGTCCTTTCATACTACACAGCCAGCGTGGCATTTACCGGTACGCTTCGCATTGTCAATGAGGTCAGAACCCAGGACAATGCTCACAGAGAGCAGACGCCCCCGTTGGTAGACGCTGGTGAAATTAAAGAACCGGTCATGGCCAACAGAAGACAACTTCAACTCCCCCAGGAACTTACCATGCAGCCTCTCCAACCGCATAGCCCCAAGCACACAGGTGGGAAGTGTTTGTCCCACCAGGAGAGGAAATCCCATGAAATATGAAATACGTTAGCCTTCGCCTTTCCCTGTAGCATCAACTCTGGCGTTCATTCCTCCTAACACGCTGCTCTCTCGTTCTTGGAACCTAGTGAACGCTAACTCATCCACACTGACGCGGTTCAGGGGGGATTGCTGGAGGTTCCAAAATTTTTTTCACTTGAGTATATTCATAAGAGATTACCCCGATGTTTTTATTACACTTATTCATGGTGCGTGCGTGCGTGTGTGTGTGTGTGTGTGTGCACAGTGCACATGTACACCCATGCACACCGTGGCATGTGTGTGGAGGTCAGAGGGCAACTTGCAGTGGTCAGGTTTTTTTCCTTCCGCCAGGTCCTGGGAATTGAACTTGGGGTCTCACACTTGCTGGCATGCACCTTTAGACCTGCTGAGCAGCTTGCAAGCCCTACCCATTTATTTTATTATGACCCATGTAATTAGGAAAAGCTTTTCTACAGGTCACCTGTCACGAGCAAACGCCGTGGGTGTTCTGATCTGGGCAGATGGAGCTGGGGTTTTGAGGCTGAGCTGAGAAAGCTCAGGAAAGGTCCCAAGGTGGAGGCCAGGCTTCTACCTCATGATGCACAAGAGTCAAGCTGTGAGGTGCAGACAAGCCGACAGAATAAGGAGACACTGGAGTCTTTGGGACAGCCATGAGGGACAGAAGATGCCCAGAAGACAGAGCAATGGCCTTGAGTTCTCTACAGTGAGTCTCCTGGCTCCTCTTCTCCATTGCTCCTTCATAAAGCAGCTTCTAGGTGGCCAAGGAGCCAGAGAGAGAGGCAGGCCCAGCGGTTCCCTTCGGTCAGACCTTCAAACTGGCTGACATCTTTCCGCCTCTTCCAGCAAGTTCCAGAGGGCAGGAGTATTGCTCAGTGGGACAGCGCTTGGCCAGCATGGCCCGGGCCCTGGGTTCCACGGCGGCACCACAAGAATCAGCTTTGGGATCCTAAGAGCAGTCATCACCCCCACCCGACCCCCCTTGCTATATGAAAGCCCCCAGTCACCCCTTTATAAGCATTCACTTCCTGTTT
Organism: Peromyscus californicus insignis; assembly: GCF_007827085.1. Classification (NCBI taxonomy): domain Eukaryota; kingdom Metazoa; phylum Chordata; class Mammalia; order Rodentia; family Cricetidae; genus Peromyscus; species Peromyscus californicus. The sequence goes on from NW_026294535.1 coordinate 11,828,838, forward strand.
CCTCTGACAGGCCCAGCCAGAAGAAAGAATCTCATTGTTTCTCTGGGCAACATGGGTGCCACGCGGGTGTCTCTGTTAGAGAAAATCCAGACTAAGAACGTGCTACACACACCCACAGGGTGTGTTATTTATAACTCTTTAAGGGGGGTATTCTTAAAGAGATCCGCCTTCACCACACTGGTCACTGGGTTTCTAAGAGTCATCCCCCGGCTTCTGACTTCAAACCACACCAGCAGCTCCTGACCTCGGCAAGGGCTTCTGGCAGGATGTGCGGCGTTACGGCTCCAGCTCCTAATGAGCTCGAAAGAGCCACACACGGTTCAAATTCTTGGGTGTCTCCGGCCAAACCTTCTGGCAGTGAGTTTTTAAGTATCTTTGAAACTTCGTGGCCACTCAGAGGAACCTTCCTGGAGAGGCAGAGAGATGCCAGCCAGTTTGGAGTTTTGCAGAAAGGAAAGGGCTAGGCCTGCCTCTCTTTCTCTCTCTCAGGCTCCCAGGCCAGGTGGGAACATACCCAGCAGCTCCGAATCTTTAACTGCCAGGAACCAGTATTGTTCCACAAGAGACAGGAAGAAAGCAGACCCGCCTGTGCATTCTGTACCATGGTCTCACCAGGTTCCTGGGCGGGGGGGTGTTGTGTTTCCTAGAATCCCTTCCGTGGGCTCCAACCTGTGCACAGGGAAGAGGGACTCAGTACAACCTGTGGGGTCCCATGTGGCTTCCTCGGTCCCTGTGGCTCTGTCTGTGCGGACCTCCAAGCTGGCAGCCTCTTTCTGCACCTACAAGCAGAGCCCCTCACATGGCTACCAAAAGTTTCCAACGTATTTCAAATAAGGTATTGTCCAAAGGTTTGGCCAGAATTTGGACACCAAGAATATGATAGAATTTCTTCCCAATTTTTCCCTGCTTTGCTCTTTTGGGGGGCCAGGCGGCACTACACGGCGGGGGGGGGGGGGGGTCCCTACATCTTCAGCACCCTGAGAGCTGGGCTTGGCCATGTGTCTTTATCCAGCCAGTGAAATACTGGGTTGGAGTGATGATGAGATACACAGAGTTTACCTGAACTTTATCAAAGGCTGACATGGACCCAGTCTGAAGAAACAGACACGTCGTAAAATAAAGGCCACAGTGAGCAAGGCAAGGATTCCTGGGGCAGTTTGTTACATGGCGCCCATACAGCCAAAGTCGACGGCTGTAACATCATAATCCCTTCACTAGGACGCCCTCTGGAGCTCAAAGAGGCAGGAAAGAGCAGACAGGGGACAGACCAGGGAGTGGACGGTGGAGATGGGGCACCCAGCTGCAGGGACTCCCAAATTCCTGAAATGGGGGAAACGGTCCCACAGAAGGTAAGAGTGGGAGATTAGGACCTCGGAGCCACCCAACAACCCTCAGTCTGGGAGGCAGCAAGCCGGAGGAGCGTTCGGAGTTGCGGTGAGCAATTGTGTTCCCTGGGTGTGACTCAGGGCTCAGGCTTCGTGTGTGGAAAGTGTCCCACCCAGCACAGACTTGCTCCTCTTCAAAAGTCACTCCAGCCGCTGCTCTGCCCTAGTACGTGCCCCAGTTTTGATGACTGAGTCACACAAAGTTCTACGTTGTGCTGGAAGTCCAAACCGCACATTGCTCGGCGGTGAGTGTCAGACATATTTCCCTTTCAGTCACCTCACAGTCCCACCACTGTGGAAGCCATCGTGTGTGTGTGTGTGTGTGTGTGTGTGTGTGTGTGTGTGTGTGTGTGTGTATCCGAGGCACAAGGCGGCTCTGAACCCCCACCATCAAGCCATGCTGCAGGGAGCCAAGACCAGGCACAGGTGAGTCACCCGCGGAGGACACTACCCTCGCCCTCTCCCCCAAGGACACATGCTATATTTCTTTGACTCCATGTCTTCTGTTCATTTTAACGATGACAATATCGAGTTGTGTAACGTGCAGGTGTTGTCACACACGGCCATGCGTCACGTTGCCCCACCCGCCAGCTACAGTACCTGTCATTTGGAATGTCCGGGGAAGAGAAAGGTTCTGACGTCCCTACCTGGGGGTATGTTCTAAGAACTGTAGGGGGCTGTACTTAGCTTCCGGTGGGACTTACTAGGGAAGAATTCAAGAAAGCATTGCTGCTTGGGCTGGATGTTAGCTGTATTATCACAGCAAACACTTACATGGATACATCATATCCATGAGACTGTATCATATTGTATCATATCGACACAAGGTCCTGGCAGCCAAGCCTGCTTTAAGTTACAATATGTCATCAGCTGACATTCACTTGGCTGGTCGCCCAGACTTGCGAGCTCCCAATGAACAGAACACTTGAAAGAAATGTGACAAACGCTCCCACATCCATTCCCGGGCAGTCTAGGCTTTTAAATGTTTTAAATGCTGCCCCCCCCCCCCCACACACACACTTTGGTTTTTGTTAGTTCAGGATATGTCCGCACACACAAAAGGCACCGAGGTGAATTCTTTCCTCTTTATTTTCGGAGCCTCGGACTTCTCTGTCTTTAGGTCCTCGTAAGATAAACAATAGATTATTGTAAAGTAGGGAGTCCCTAGAATAGAACTTGCCAGAACTTGCTCCTCCAGGTATGTGCGCTGGTCTCTGCAGTCGAACCTCCCTTTATCCAGCACCCCGAACCTTCCCAGCCTCCAGTAAGGACGACTTTACACTCAAACCACACACTGAAGGGAACACACAACACACTTTGCTGCTGTTGTTTGTGTGTTTGTCTGCTGGCTGATTAGAAAATGCTTCTCTTGCCCTGCCCAGACCTTATTTTGAGTATATGGAATTTTATCAGGCATGTTAGCACCACCCTGTAAAAAATGACTGGGGGCGGGGCGGGGGGGGGGATGACGGGATACACAGGCACACTGTAGCGTAAGAATGTGTGAATGGAAGCCGGAGGAAGGCTTCATGCGGTTGGTTCTCAGGGACAGAACTCAGGTCTCCAGGCTTGCGGGCAAGCATCTCATCCACTATTTCACCCCACCAGCCCGCCAGTGCCCTTCCCTGCTCCACAGCACCATCCAGCTTTAGATGGCTCACTGTTCTCACAGGATGCGCTGCCCTGACTTGCCATATTCCTTGGAGCTCACCTCCAGCCTGCTGCCTGCGGGGCCCTTCCCTCTCAAGGCTCTTCCTTCTCTCTACTTCTACAGAGAGAGTCGGTGCAGAAGCCACTGAGCTCACCAGCCCGCTCCAGGGCCCCTTTTACTCTGGAGTGTCCAGGCTGGATCTTGTCGGGGTGGAGTACACAGTTAGATCACCTTTGTCCAGTGCTGGTGAGAGGTGTGCGGAAATGACCATCCTTACATTAGCACAGCTACAGAAGAATAACCCACGGAGAAGCCTGAACACCTCAATTCAGTCACCCCACTACGAGGCACACATTCACAGGAAATGGCATCAGCATGTTAAAGAGACAGCTGCACGTCTGTGTTTATAGCAGCCTTAGTCACCATTAACAAGACATGGAATCAACCGCCTTGTCAATCAACAGATGGGGAGATACGTTAGATAGGTTACAAGCATCATGCAATGCTATTCGGTTATTAAAATGATAAAACCCTCATCATGGACCTGAAGGGCATTATGTTAGGTGGATACGCCAGGTTCAGAAAGCCAAGCCCTGCACACTTCACCCAAGCACAGTCTTAAGAAGCCTATCTCCAGGAAGTAGAGCCCAGAAGAACAGTTCCCATCCCAGAGCCTGGGAACAACGGAGGGGACAGAGGGGCAGAGGCCAGGCAGAAGGGATACTAAGTCACAAGAGACCCGAGGACTAAGTCCTGGGTCTACTGCACAGCAGGGTGGTTCAGCCAGTAGTAATGGATGGCATATTTCCAGGTAGCCAGAAGATGGGGTTCGAGTCTCGCCGCACAGGGACGATGAACGTTTGGTGTATTGAATGGACTAATGTTGCTGATTCAGTCATCATCACACAGTACACAAGTATGAAAACACCACATCACACCTCATAAATACATACCATTACCATGCCAATTAAACCATTAAAATAACAAAATAACACGCTTATCAGATCTGAACAGCCTCCTTTGAAAAGGCACGCAGCCGACGGATCCACCGGCAGTGGTGACAACCTCTCTCTCTTTCCTGCACTCTTTACTGTGGTTTTCCCGACGTGTAAAGGGGCAAAGTGGCGTCTAAGAGGCTCAGGACAGGCAGTTCTCGAAGGATGATATGAAATTCAGAGGCAAAAGCCAACCCTCTCCCAGCCTATTCAAATGAACCATTAGCTTCACACCCGGCAGATGATGTTTGCGGAAACCTGTCCACGTCTCGCAAAACAAAACAAAACAAGACAAGACAGGGCCAGCGAGACAGCTCCGATAAAGGCACTTTACCCAACAGCCTGGCGTCCTGATTTCTCTCCCCGAGATCCACACAGTGGAAGGAGAGAACCCAACTCCAACAAATTCCCGTCGGACCTCCAGACGCATGCCATGGCATGTGTTCCCAGACACACACACACAAGCATGTGTACACACACACACACACACACACACACACACACACACACACAAGAATAAATAAATGTAATAAAAGGAAAACAAAATTCATTGAAAGCTATGATACTGTGTACATCACTGTAGGTTCTTTTAAATAAGATGATGCTACACCCAACCAACAACATCACTCTCTAGCTCTTCTTCTCTCTCTTTTTAAGTATCTATCTTGTGTCAAGATGCTGTCTAGATATTTGGAATACATCGGTAGACAAAAGGACTTGTGTCCTTACTGAGCTCACACGCCCGTGGCAAGAGACAGGCTGGGAACAACAAAACACACGATGCGTTAAATTATGCAGTGTGTCGGAAGACAGGGGCTCCGGAAAATCACTACAGCTGGACCAGGGGGCGGCAGGGGGGGGGCAGGCTGGACTGGGGCAGAGAAGGGCTTGCTGAGACGCTGACAGTGAAGAAACGCCTTTGTCATGGAATTTTCAAACAAGGATCCAATCGCAGTTGCTAGACAGATATATGGCGAACACAGGCCAGAGACAATCTTCTACTCACTGATGGACAAGGGGAACTCGGGAGATGTTCTAATGACAACAAAAATCTGAAAAATGGGACATTTACAGCGGGGGATACCGAAATAAATAAGCAAATGGGGACAAAAACGGGGGTTGGAAGGAAACAATGATGAAGCATTGTAGGGCAGGGCTGAGTACCAGCGACAGGTTATTTTACCTCAGCTCTCTACAATAAACAAAGCCATAAATGAGCCTCCACAAAATCTGAATCCCCCCAGCCAGAGGGGTCTTCTCCAGAACCTAGACGCTGCATGGCTTTACCGGAGCAGGGCTCCTTTCTACCCCTCCAAGATGCTAGGTGAAGGAGTGCTTGTGCATGCGGGGGAAGCACTCGGTGTGTGACAAGATTCTGGAGCATCTGCCCCGTCTGCCTGTGGGACTTTGGGGATGTGACTTCACCTTTCTGTACATCTATATGCTCACAGGTGAAGTGGGGATGATGACCATGGTGGTTATAATGGTGATGGCAGTGTTATAATGGTGATGGCGGTGTTATAATGGTGATGGCAGTGTTATAATGGTGATGGTGATATTATAATGGTGATGGTGGTGTTATAATGGTGATGGCGGTGTTATAATGGTGATGTTGGTGTTATAATGGTGATGGCGGTGTTATAATGGTGATGGCGGTGTTATAATGGTGATGGCGGTGTTATAATGGTGATGGTGATGGTTTTAATGGTGATGGTGTTACAATGGTGATGGCAGTGTTATAATGGTGATGGTGTTATAATGGTGATGTTGGTGTTATAATGGTGATGGTGTTGTTATAATGGTGATGGTGTTATAATGGTGATGTGGTGGTTTTAATGGTGATGGTGTTATAATGGTGACGGTGGTGGTTTTAATGGTGATGTTGGTGTTATAATGGTGATGGTGTTATAATGGTGATGTGTTATAATGGTGATGGTGTTGTTATAATGGTGATGGTGTTATAATGGTGATGTGGTGGTTTTAATGGTGATGGTGTTATAATGGTGATGTTGGTGTTATAATGGTGATGGTGTTATAATGGTGACGGTGGTGTTATAATGGTAACAAGAGGGTAAAAACACCTGCCTTGCAGATTACTGTTAAATATTACAGCGTTACTAATAAACTGTACCGGGGACATAGTAAGCACTACTTAAACACTAGTGGAAAGCTCTTCACAGACGAGGCCGTGACATCAGATGGCCTCTGCCCGGCTCAAAGGCGTCATTCAGATCCTGTACGTACTGTGGTCTCTATCATTAGGCAATGGCCTCGATACAGTCACCGAAGTCCAGGTGAACGTTCAGCTACATCGTGCACGTGGGCTTAAAAGGTGACTTGGGATATAACTGCCTGCGCTGTTATCATCTGGTATCCTTGGCGGTAACACAGCACCAATCCTTTCCACTAGCCTAAGCCCCTAACTCCTGAGGCCTCCCGGCTGGGCAGTTCAGCAGAGAGCCACCCCCGCCGGTCAGGTCGGCCCTGGGAACACTTTTGCTCCCGTGGATCTTGTGTTCCGGACGAAGGCCAGGGAGTTAAGTGGATGAGATCTGCGGAGTGGGGAGGGGGCGGGGGAAGGAGGGGTTCTCTAAAACAGCAAGTCTCTGTCTGTGGGTGACATACTCCATGGGGGTTCCCTACGCCAGATGGTTAGGACAATGGACCGCGCAAAGAGATGGAGGGGGCACGGGGGGTGGGGTAGGGTGGGGGGTGTTTGTGTACTCTTGAGTATTCACTGCCTTGGTGTTTCCAACATTCAGGGTTGTTGTTGTTATTATTGTTGTTGTTTTTATGTAAACACGACATGGTTTTTATTCTTCCTCGGTCGTCTCTCTTGCTTTAAACAAACAAACAAACAAAAAAAAAAACTTAGGGCAGGATCACAAAGTGAAAGATGCCGCAGACGAACCGGCTGGCCACGCTTGCTGTCGTCCCAAACTCACCCAGGCCAGACTGACTACTTGGGAGATCTGTCTCCCCGCCCCCCCTTACCCCTCAGAAGCTCAGGTCCGCTCGTCGGAGGGCGCGCTACTCCCCGCCTGCCACAGGGTGGCGCCAGACGTCCTCCTGTGAATTGGCTGCAGCCGCCTCGCTCCAAGCCAGGTTTGGGCTGCGGCTCTTAGAAATCCCAAACCCCACTTTGCTTGTTGTTTTTTTGCTTTGTTTTGCTTGTTGGTTTCTACTGACTGGCACCTGATTCTCTCAGCATGTCCGCTTTGCTTCTGCCGTTGTACAGAAGTGGCAGCTGGGAGGGTAAAGGGATGCTCTTTGATTTCCTTTCTTGCCTTTTTTTTTACCTTTTTGCTTTGGTTTGAGACAGGGTCTCACTCCGTAGCCCTGGCTGTCCTGGAACTCCCTAGGTAGAAACATTTTAGTCATTGCCGACCATCACAAATGAAGACTAAACATATGAGGTCAAGGGGTTCATGTTCCCCAAAGCTCTTCCCGTGGGACAACCAATGTCGGTGTTCTCCTTCTGTTCCGTAAATAAGTTACAGATTGTGGATGTTTTTAAAAGGAACGAGAGAACAGCACGGAGAAGCGAGTACTATTCACCCTCGATATTTATCCTCTAGACTATGCCCGGCAGTTTGCCGTGCTTTAACAACGGTTCTCCCATCTGAGGAAGAACTGTCGGGAGAAATCCCCGACAGCCACTGTCATAACAGGGTCACAATTCACTGTCTACACAAACTGCCCAACTCTTCTGGAACTCTGTCATCTGTGGGTAAATTAGAAGTGACTGGCCTGGCCCGCTGGTGGCTCCCATACCAGGCTGTTTTCTTTGGAAACTAAATGGATGTCTACACCGTCTCCACTGCGACAGTGTCCTTCTACTTCCTCCAACATCCGCAAATTCATCCACTTCCCACCCCACCCCGGCGGGGCACAGCCCAACCCTATCTTATCCCACGTGTTCAGACCTCTCTAGCCCGCCTCACACAGACCCTCTTTGATCTCTCATATGGCAATGTCCCAAAGCTTCTTCCTAAGGTACATTTTGTTCTTTCTGGGCCTAGAGAAGAGGTGGGCCATCTACAGGATAAATAAATATCTCGTGTCCCAGAAGCACACACCTTTCCATGGACCTCAAAGATGCAATTTTCAGTTCTACCTGGGGCAGCCCTGGAGTTCAGAGTAATATCCTGCGTGCTAGCAGGCGGCGGCAGAGCTTATGCGTGGCCATCAAAGCTGCCTTATAAGAAGCAAGGATTCCACAAACTGGCTAAATATTTTTCTTTTTTTTTTTTTTTGGTTTTTCGAGACAGGGTTTCTCTGTGTAGCTTTGCGCCTTTCCTGGAACTCACTTGGTAGCCCAGGCTGGCCTCGAACTCACAGAGATCCGCCTGGCTCTGCCTCCCGAGTGCTGGGATTAAAGGCGTGCGCCACCACCGCCCGGCGTGGCTAAATATTTTTAGCCAGTATTTCATTAGCATCCCCAGCGATTCCAACACACAATGAAAGACAAGCACCCACTAAACAGGCGTGTAATGGTCCCAATTTTTTTTTATCTCATTTTCTTTGGGGGAGGTGAAGTATTTGGCTTCATAGATGCTTAATAAAAGCTAAGGGTCCCACAGATATTTAGCAATCACTTTCTTGGAAAAATAAGGCATGATACACTTTGCCAGTGCCTTCTGGTCATCTGAACCCTACATGCACTATCCGGGTAGCCAGCCACACCAACAGAGCATGCAAGGTATCTTCAACAGACAAACCTCCACTTCCTTGCTTATTTGAAAACAACAGCCCACAGTGTTATGGAGCAGCTAGATCAAAGAAAGAAACCCAGATTTCGCAAGGGAGGCTGCAGTCACTGGTCTGTCCATGTCCACCTCTCTGGGTATCAATAGGTCCAGGAGACGGAATGAGAAACCATAGCACTATGGAGTGGAAAAAAAATCTTTCCAGATAACCAGCTGGGCTCACAAAGCAGACCATGTCTTGAAAGAGGAGGAGGAGGAGGAGGAGGAGGAGGAGGAGGAGGAGGAGGAGGAGGAGGGCTGTAAAACACAGAGGTTCCGGCATGGTGGGTACAGCTGCCCCGCCCCCACCCCCGTACCCCAGGGATGCGGACTGTGTTTTTCTTTGGGCAGCAGCAGCAGGGCTGTTCCTTTCCAGACATTTTTGGATGAAAACCTGCACATTTACTTTCTGTGCGATTGTTTTCATTGTCCAGGCTCTTTGCATGAGTCTTATTTCTGGCTCGAGGCACAGCCCCCATCCCAGGCTTCTCACAGCTTCCTCTTCTTCTGCAGGTTGCAGGCAGGAAACTGGAAAATGGGCCACAGGAAACCTGGCCTCCCACATCTGTCCCACTTTGTAACTGCAGCTCTGGTTTCATTCGGCCTATGTGTCCGCTCTATTTTAACCCTCCACACGACGGCCAAACTGTTCTCTCCAAAAGAACGCTCATATGCTTACGGCTAAGAACGCGCCTGTCGGACTTTTTGGCTTCTCTCAAGCAATGAATCCCTGAATTCAATCGAATCTCCAGTGAAAATTCAAGACTACTCCAGTAAAACACAAGACACAACAGAAGTCGTTTTAGGTAAATAGATTTACAAGCTGCCTGATGCATTTGAACTTGCCAGGCTTTGGTGCTGAACAGGAAAGGAAGCTGTAAATATACACCTCACTACAGGCAGCCCCGCTATAAGACTACTCAAAGTTACCTTTCCTCACTATCACAGTCTACTAGGCTGAACTATATGAAATTATTGTTCTTACAGTCAAAAGCTGTTAAATAGCAACAATCTATTCCACCTAAAACATATAGTCACACACCTAAAATAGATGGGCACACACACACACATCATCATCATCATAGACACAGGGAAGGGTCCTCCTCATGCATTTGACCCGTAGACCATTTTGAGAACTCCCTGAGGGAAAAATATTATATACATGTCTATGCATACAGATATAAACCCGTGTATGCTTGGACAGAGCATGTCAGCAGGGTTTGTAGCCATCTAAAAGGGACCTATAAGTTCCAAATCAAGAGTCCTGGTCTGAGGAAACACTAGCTGCATTCTCCACCACTGCCAATACTAAGAACCATGGACTTCTTCAGAACAGAGCTCAGGCCCAAACTTCCACCCTTAAAGGAGCCTTGCCTTTAACTGTTAACCTTCGATGGCCATTTATGCACCAAGCATTGCGTTTAGTACGCTGAGTACATATTCACATTCCCCATCAGGCCTGTCCACCAGGAAGCCAAGACTTAGAAACAGGAAGACAGATGCACGTGGCCCCAGGAACCAGAAGAGCAGACAGACACCCCCCCCCCCAACCCAGGAATATCTGCTCCCAAGGCCAGATCTCTAATCACAACGCACACTGCCACGCTAGAGCAGTGATTCTCAACCTGTGGATCGCAACCCCTTTGGAGGTCAAACAACCCTTTAACAGGGGTCACCTAAGACCATGGGAAAACACAAATATTTACATTATGATTGTTAACAGTGGCAACAAAAAGTTATGAGGTAGCAACAAGAATAATTTTACAGTTGGGGGTCCCCACCACATGAGGAACTGTGTTAAGGGGGTCGCAGCGTTAGGAAGGTTGAGGACAACTGCTCTGGAGGCTTGTTTCCCATACCTCTCTGCTGCTAAGACAACAGTCAGAAGGCAAAGTGACATTCTCAGCAGGATACAGTACAGAGGTGCCCTTCATTTCTGATCTCACCACTCTGTGACTCCAGGTACTCCGACTGGGCCGTGTGATGAAGGAATCCGAGCTGGGCATGGTGGTACACGGAGACAGAGGCAGGTGGATCTCTGTGAGTTCGGGGCCAGCCTCGTCTACAGAGCAAGTTCTGGATAACCCAGGCTACATAGAGAGACCCTGTCTCAAAGAAATGAAAAAAATAAAAGGAATCTGAGTTATTCTGCCACAATTTCTTTCAGCCAGTTTCCTCGATGAACAGAGATAGAAATAGACAGGCGGACAGACGGATGGGGGAAGGACAGAGAAACAGACAGGAAAAAGGCATCCGATGGACCTGCCAGGTTCACCCAGTGGGATTGTTTAATGGGGAATTGAACCTCAGAGCGACAAGTGGGCCTAACTCTCCACTCACTTTTTAAAATTTTAAGTCAAAATCTGGGTAAGTAGAAGACTGACGCTGAATTCATCATGGAGCCTAAGATGACACTGATTGAAATTGTAATCCACCTGCCTCAGCCTCCTGAGCAGCTGGGATTTCAGGCCCGTGCCACCAGGCCAGGCTAAAGGTCGGTGACAAATGACAGAACAGGCCATGAGCCCTCTGTGAACTCCAGAACTCGGTTGCTCTTCAGAGGTGAAGGGACCGGTCCTTTTATTGGACGTGCGGACACGAGGACTCTGGAACCTGAGGACGGAAGGAAGGTAAACCTAACCCCAAACATGGGCACTTCGTGGCACTCAAGAAATGAGTCGTGAGACTTGCTCCTCATGTGGAGAGGGACAGCCTGGGGACCCCGACTTTGCCAGGGCCCTTGGAAGGGCCCTGGCACCCAGAGCAGCCTCAGTGACTTCCCATCAGGCAGAGACGGGCAGTTCAACTTACTAAAACCTTGCCAACTGTCCTCAAAGTTGACTTTCAATGTAAGGCAGTGGGCACGCCTCCCCAACACTCTTTAGCTGTGTATTTCAGAGGCCTTGCCTGGAATGGCAAATCTTCTCCCCAAATTTCTAGCTTATAATGTTAATAAATTCAGTCTTGTGCATTGGGGGCGGGGGATGGACATTGGGAGTTGGGCTATGAAAAAACAAAAACAAAAAACCCTGATGCCTACCAAGCCTTTGAGTTTATAGGTTCTGAGACAGGACACTGGTAGCTCTCCTTCAGGCTCCCCATCTACAGAAGGCAAAGGTCACTCTTGACAGGACCATGGGCAAAGTAAAAGATTGTTTTTTTTTAAGATTGAAAGTATTTTGCAAATAAAAAGTATATACTCCAGGTTGGGTGCACAGTTAAAGGCTAGAGCAGTCCCAGTACACTTGAGACCATGGGTTAAGGCCCCCCAAGCACCACAAATAGGAACAGCAAAATAACAAAGTAACAATGCACGGTCCTTCCAGTAAGAGGAGACTCCAGTATTCAGCGGTCCTCTTAAGAAAGAGGCGTTCTTATGTCTGTCTGTGTTTGTGTTACCATCAGGAAGCGTTTATTCACTTAGATACCTGAAGGTGGCTTTTCAAAAAAAAAAAAAAATCAAAATAAAGGCAATCTTCCACGCCACTTCCGGGAGACGGAAAACTGGAACCCTTCAGATAAACTTGAAAGCTTTAGGGTGCTAACGGGGGCGGCTGGTGGAGGCGAAAATACAAGCCCCGTGCAGTGAGAACACTTCTGCACGCCACAGAATGACGGTGGGTTTTCCACATCCCGAAACCGAGGCGCTTCCTGCCAGAGCATCCTCCAGCTCTCCCATTGTGTTGAAACTGCAAAACCTTTCTAAATCAGGACTTCCTCCTATTATGCTCCAGAGGCGTCTTTCTGGGAAGGGGGAAACTCCTGAGGCAAAAGGTAGGAATTCCTGTAGCACCACCCAGTGGAAACATGGGGTGGGGTGGGGGTTGGGGGGGGCGCGAACTGAAACACTGAGTAAAAGTCATGGCAGCTCCTCCAGCTGAAGGTCCCCGCACTGTTCCTTCGCCTGCTTACAAGAGACCTCTCTCGCTCCTGTGCACAGGGGCTGAGCGGGGTCAGGAAGCATGGTGCAAGCCTAGGAAGGAAGGGGTCCCAGGTGGGGTTAGGTGTGAGCTGCCTCGCAATCCCTTCCTCTCCAAAGGACCCCGGGGGATTCTGGGGATGGGAAGTCTGCACAGCCGTACCCAGCCATCCGGGTACCTTCCTCTTCTCCCGGCGAGCTGCACCTGGTCTGGCCACCTCTGACATCACATTGAGAGATTCTTGGAGACAGTTACAGGTCCTCTCCTTTCTCCCGGGTCCTGCTGCATAAGAACATGACTACCTCTTTCCTTCTAAGACCACTGTGAGTGTCACAGGCAACAGACAGGTTGTTTATCTCCATGTCATTAACTGTCATCACCAAAACACAGCTTTCCATCAGGATCTGCTTCCCAAATGTGTGGTGCGTTAGACTAGTTTTCTAGGGAACCAGAATGAGCTATAGGAATCCTGGACCACATCCTTCCAGCTTCCTTCACAGAAGCCCTGGCGAAGGAGAACAGCCATGTCTACCATGGAAGCTTAGAACCTTGTCTTCTCCACGAAAGTTAAGATGATAATTTCTCAAGTGTCTATCTCTGTCACTCTGTCTCTTTCTAACACACACACACACACACACACACACACACACACACACACACACACACACCACAACCACAACCACCATCATCAATGGAATAACAAGAAGCTTGTTTCAGACAGTTCTCAGCCCTCCTAGACTAGCAACCCCTCTCTCTCCCAGAACTAACTCCACTGCAACTATTTTAAATCTCTTGGTTCTTAATGGTACATAGATAAAGAAATAAAGAGAGAAATCAATTGGCTGATCTTGTCTTTGTTTAGAAGTATATGATTAAGATTAAAATGTTTCGCCGGGCGGTGGTGGCGCACGCCTTTAATCCCAGCACTCGGGAGGCAGAGCCAGGCGGATCTCTGTGAGTTCGAGGCCAGCCTGGTCTCCAAAGCGAGTTCCAGGAAAGGCGCAAAGCTACACAGAGAAACCCTGTCTCGAAAAACCAAAAAAAAAAAAAAAAAAAATTAAAATGTTTCTATATAGCACCTTGGAACTACTGATATTTTACAGGAGGCTAACAGTAGTATAATTCCTTTGCTTTTGCTTAACTAAAACAGTTGCCAGTATTGAGACTGAGGGCTGACATGAGCAGATCTCTTGATTCTGCTAGAGACAGACAGTATTCTCACACAAAGCGGTTATGTGCTACTGGTGTTTATGGATGAGAGCTGGCTGGAGACATCGTGTTTGGGTTTTGGAGAAGCGTAGAGAGCCCCTCACAGGGTGCTGTGCTAGGAGCTGGGTGCTTCTGGGCTCTGAGGCTGTGGCCACTTCAGCGTTGCTATCATTCTCAGAGCAAAGCTGTTTCACACTTGAGGAAACACAAACTCCAGACATAATGCTCGCACCCCAGTCTGGTCTTCAGATTCTGTTTGGAAGTGACGCTCGAGTCCTCAGTGTGCCGTCACCCCGCTCATGTGGTGGGCATGTGTGGAGGTGTGGTGGCATCTGAAGTCAGGAAGGTGGCGACTGGCCCCATCAGCTTCCCTGGCCCGCATGCCATGTATTTTCCTGCATGGACTCAAGTCTAGTCAGACGGGACCTGACACATGCAGAGAATTCCCTCCAATGACAAATAACATCTAATAAAGCTCTTTTTTTAAAAAAAAAAAAAAAAAAAAAAACCAGGAAGTAACAGCCCAGTGGTGGTGAGGTAAGTGAGTAAGCCAGGTCACCCAACTCTTCATGAATGTCTATTTTAAACCACACCTGGACAGCAACAGTAAGTGAAATGGGACAGTAAAGGGGACACATTTAAAACGCCTTGGTGTTCTTCATAGATGCTGTTATTGATAAGAAGACGGTTGCAGAATGCACAGTGCGTGACTTCAAAACTGAAGTCTTCTCCAGTGTCTGACACCTAAAACCTTTCCAAAAATTCGCCATCAAAACGCACCGAACAAGTACACAGTGCTGTGTTGCCAATGGACCATTCACTCAGGTCTCATGAATGATGCTGCATAAAGGTCTTCAAAAGAATCTAACGAAAAAGATGGCACCCGTCTCAAACGTTTGGACCCTCATTCCAAAGCAGCTTCACCTCCTTGAACTCCTACGCGGGAATCTGCCATTCATGGAGGTGGCTCTTTCTGAAATACCACATACAACTTGATGTTGTTTCTTTTTCTCAGCATGAATGTATTAGCTATAGTAATAGCCAGTACTGGATTTAGATGATATTCCCCCCTTCCTCGAGAAGAAAATTACCCCTTTGAAAAGTGAAATAGTTTAATCTAGTAGCGAATTTATAATCTTCTACAACGAGGTCTTAAAGTTTCTGCGCGCACGTGTGTGTGTGTGTGTATGTGTGTGTGTGTGTGTATGTGTGTGTGTGTGTGTGTGTGTGTGTGTGTGTGTGTGTGTATTCGTGTTGGAGGGCATATGCATACAGACGCCAGAGGGCAACCTCAGATGTCGTTCTCAGGAATGGCATCCACCTTCTGGAATAAGGACAGACTGTCCAGTGAGCTCCAGGGATTGTCCTACCTCTGCCTCCCCTGAACAGGGATTACAAGCAAATGCTGCCACACGCATGGGACCTAGGGATCCAATCAGCGCTCTAAAGGTAATAGGGAACTATTAAGCCATTCCCCCAGGACAGCTTCTGCCCTTTTAAGGACAAAATTCTAGGTCTAACACTGTTTTTGTTGTTGCTACTGCTCCTGGCATTTTGAGACAGGGTCTCGTGGAGCCCAGGCTGGCCTTCTAACTACGTAGCCAAGTATGACTCCGAACTTCTGATTCTCCTGCCTTCGTTTTCGGAGCACTGGGATGACCGAGCTACTCTACCACACCTAGTGAATGCGGTGCCTGGGATGGCACCCAGGGTCACGTGTGCCAGTGAGGCATTCTCCCAACTGACCTGTATCCCAACCCAACCTTCCACCTTTTGAGAACCACAGAACTCTTGTGTCAATCATCCCATTTGATTCAGGCATCTTGGTGATTAAAATGACTCACTTTAAAAGACAATTTCAATATCATGTACATGAGTCTATTTACCCACATATCACACATTCAGAGTCGGGAACAGTAAAGTGATGGATTAAGGGAATTCACCAAAACCCAGGGATACCAAGTGGCTGGCTGATCACACTGCTTTTGCCTCAGTCATCCAAGATGAAGGGAGTCTGCCCAAGGCCTTCTCTACCGGCACTGGGTATGCAATCCAGATGTGACCACGTGCTTCTGCCTAGGCGCATTTGGAGGTACAGTTCTAAAATACTTTTTTTTTTCTTTTAAAGAGACAGGAGAAGGGAGGAGAGGAAGAGAAAGAGACAGAGACAGAGAGAACCTAATGCCTTCTGGTCTAAATGGCCTCTGAGGGTGAAGCTTGGAGACTAGAGATGGACAAAGGTGGGGATAACTTCCTTATCAATGCTCCTGAGTCCTGCACTCCAAGAGTTCAAGTCCAAGATCACACAAAGAAACTAAGGCAGCGAATCTGCTACTTAACCTTACAGACAGCACTAACTGCCTGGGTGCCTCCTTTCTATGTCCATAATGGGACTGGCTGGCATTATGGGGAATCTAAGCTTTCTCTTTCCTGAAAACTGTAGCGTAAACCTAGGCTCTCGCCTGACTTCCTATATTGAAACAATGATTCTTCCGGGTAGAGAGGCGCAGTAAACAACATTCCTTGGGCACCTCCCTAGGTACAGAAGGAGGGCTCAAATCCCACACACAGGCAGCCCTGCTCCTTACATAGGAGGAAGAACTGTTTTGGTCACTTTTTTTTTTTTTTTTTTTTTTTTTTTTTTTTTTTTTTTTTTTTTTTTTTTTTTGGTTTTTCGAGACAGGGTTTCTCTGTGTAGCTTTGCGCCTTTCCTGGAACTCACTTGGTAGCCCAGGCTGGCCTCGAACTCACAGAGATCCGCCTGGCTCTGCCTCCCAAGTGCTGGGATTAAAGGCGTGCGCCACCACCGCCCGGCTGTTTTGGTCACTTTTGAGGTCACATCCTGCCAGGTTCTCTTAGACCCAGCAGCCACTGTCTACCTAAGCAAACACATACTGTACACTCCCCTTTCCACACCAATCTCTTTCATTTTTTAAAAATAATCCTAATAAGTAGAGTTTATATTTCCGCCTCCAAAGGCAAATCTAACAAACTCCAATAAGGGGACGGCGTGGGGACACTCCAGTCCAGATTCAGTGAAGCCTTCCAGCGAGACGTTCTTAACTTGGAGTGTCAGATAAGTCATCCAACATCAACACCCCCTTTTCTTGCTTACAGTATTCCTTAGGTGAGCACTGTGGGTGTAGGTGACATCATTTTGAGGATGACAAGGTATGGGCGCGAGCAGTCTCCCAGTTAATTCCTAGTCATACTGGGGAGCTGGCCCTGGGGTAAATCTTGAGGCTTGTTTTGGTCATTTTTTTTCTAAGATCATGGCAGCAGGGCTGGGGGTGGGGGAGGGTACCTGCTTGATCATATATTCTGGTTAACACAGACTTGACCCCAACAAAGGGCTCCTTCGCAAAACTAAGGGGAAACTAGTTAGTATAACTAGTCCTCCTTGGTCAAGAAATGAGCTGGTCTTTAACCCATCTTTTCTATTATTTTAAACTCCAGCAGAAACATCATTGATTTCAAAAGGTGACAGACACTTCCTGTGCAGCTGTTCTAGGTAAAGAAAGGCTTTCATCCAAACACAGCAGGACTCAAAACGGATGATCAGGGCAACTGTGAGGATCTTGTCCTGAAATCTTCCATAAAGGAGTAGGGTGTCTTTAAAATTGATGGACTCTGGCAGGAAAGCGCTTTCTAGGAAAGTCCTCCGAGCTGAATGAGCCGGCCATTCTCGGTCGAACACTGATCCTAAAATCAGAGCCAAGTTTGTCTCAATAGTAACAAACTAACCCAGTTTCTGAACATCCACCTTCCTTGGAAGTTTAAATAAAAAACCATGGCGAATGTCACAAGCACTCTTCTTGGCTGGCTTTATAATTTAGCCAGGAGACCTGCCTGTTAGCAATTCAGCAGGACACTGTCTAGAAAAGGGCTGGGTTTATGCACAACAAGGCCGTTTATCAAGCCCAGGCTACACTGATAAGGCTTCTTGGCTTTGTTTTGGTTTTAATTCACCAAGTGCCAGGTGCTGCACACAGTGCTGGGTGGACATAAGGATGAGAAAAACAGATGTGGGCCCAAAGCGAGCGCCCAGCCGGATGGGCATCACAGATGTGGAACAAACACATCAGGCTGCACACACCGGCCAGCATCCCTCACTCTCTGAAGCTACCCGGTTCAAGGATCCAGACAACATATTATCACATACCCTTGGTTTTGGAGTTTGGGGCAAGGGGTAATAATAGGTAATTGGGAATAACAGCCAGTCTCCAGCTATACACACCTGTAACTGTCTAGCTCCTGGGTTCAGAGAGCAAGAATCTGGGTAATGAGGAAACCTGGGAATAAAGCCTCTCTTGAGGGCTGGGGTCCCAAGGGAAGGCTGAGGGCCAGCACAGGCTTCGCCAGGGAGGGGATAGGTGGAGAGAGAGAGAGAGAGAGAGAGAGAGAGAGAGAGAGAGAGAGAGAGAGAGGAGGAGGAGGAGGAGGAGGAGGAGGAGGAGGAGGAGGAGGAGGAGGAGGAGGAGAAGGGAAGGGAAGGGAAGGGAAGAGATGAGATGAGATGAGAAGAGAGATAAAGAAAGCCGAAGAGGACCAGTTGAGGGGGGAGAGGAGGGAGGGAAGGCGGGTAGAGAAGGGGTGTCAGCATGGTACAGTGATGTACATACATGAGCATGCATGACATGATGATATCCACTACCTTGTATGCCAAAAAAACAGGAAAACTACTAAGTTCATTCCAAAAATAAATAAAGGATGACTGTAGACTGCAAGCCTCTGAAGAGTGGATTCCCAGCAGAGTGCAGGGGGATCCGTAAGCGCTTGAGGAACAGAAGAAAGGACCACATGTTGATGAGGCTGGCCGCATCTACAGTGTGCAGCTGCAGTTAGAGATGTGCATCTTTACCCTGAGCTGCATCCTCCAGAAGGATCTGGTGGGGCAGAGAAGCCAGCGCAAGGAAGGCTGGTGTGAGCTCGGAAAGGACTGTGGCTCCTGGTGCTGCCAGGGTCTGGGGACAGGGGAGGATAAAGAAGGTGGGTGCCCTTCTGAGCAGCAGAGGTGATGGAACGTATGTACCACTACGCTCACACAAAAGAGGTAGGGCTTAGCCTGGAGATAGGGACCTTCCCTGGGACAACTCAGGCTCCGAGCTCAACCCAGCTCAGTCACTGTGCTCCGCAGTATGAGAGGACAGAAGGTCATTGGAAATGAGCACAACATTCAGCTCTGCCTCCAAACTCAAGGGAGAATGGAGGGAAGCCAGGCGGGTGGCACTGTCCTTCTTTGGATCCTCCTTATTCAATAAAGGGTCAAGTGAAATCAACGGGAAACTTAAATTGCTACATTTGGTCCTAAGGTAGCAGCAAAAATTCATTCACATTTTCACAAGGCCATGTATGTCCTCCAAGAAAACCGCTATAGGACTTGGGACTTGACATTCAAGCCCCCCCCCATTTCAGTCACATTACCATCCAGGGGAACTGAGGCACAGAATGATTAAGTAATATCCCTTCAACCCAGTTAGTTTTAAAGCAATACTTTCATTTTCCCTACGACACTGGTTAAATATTTTTTTACATCAAATAAACTAGAAAAGATTCTTCCCTGTATGATGAGAAAATCCACATATCCTACTGATTTGTGTTTAGCTGTACAGTTAAGTAAAAGGACTGCAGTATTTTATCAAGGAATTTTGGGATTTAAAAATCTGCTTGGTAGAATCATGAAACTATCCCCATTGGAATGAAAAAGTATTCAGGGAATACTTTTATTTCTATCACTTCAAAGTATTCAGAGAATACTTTGAAGTGATAGAAATAAAAATATTACATATGAATGTATGCAAAGTGATAGAAATAAAAATATTACATATGAATGTATGCAAACCAATGTCTTCTTTTGTTTGTTTATTTGCTTACTTGTTTGAGACAGGGTCTCACTTTGTAGTCCAGGCTAGCCTCAGACTCGTAGAAATCAGCCTACCTCGATTGCCCAAACACTGGTGTCAAAGGTGTACACACCAAGGCAGCAACACTTATTTCCTTTTTGTTAAGGTAAAAAATATGTCAGGGTCTTATTTTTTTTTTTTGTCTTGGTTCGTTTTTCCTATTGCTGAGGGCCCTATCCTAAATAGTCTTCAGAAAACACATCCAGATATTTGTGTTTTATATCTACTCCATGATTCCTATCAGATTCGCGGCTAAATGGGAATGCCTTAGCTCCTATGGCTTGAGAAATACTTAAAAATATGAAAAGCCTTTGAGCCACTTTGAGTGTGTGAGTCAACTTACTTTAGTTTGATTCAAATCCGAATGTTATTACAACCAATCACCTTGATTACTTTAAAAAATATACAAGTAGAATTCTCAGCTAAGTTTTAAATGAATTCTATTTAACTTCTAAAATAGTTCGGTAATTCTTCCCAGGAAATGTACATCACTACATGTCAGTAAAGTTGCTAGAGTTCATTCTGTCATTGAGTGACAATTCAACCCAAATCACATTTGTCTGAAGTGACCACTGCAAAGTTTATTCTCAAACTGCTGACCTTGGTGCAGATTTCCAGAAATAAGTACAAGGCTATATTAATTCTGATTGTGGAAGAGAATCACAAAGAGTTAAATATTTGAAGAGCAGTTACTTAAAAGACAGCATGAGCTACCACCTTTGGAGGCCTTCAGGATTTGTTAACAGAACCCTAAACACACAAACACAGGGGTAATTTAATTTGCTGGCCCTGCGCTCTACATGGCAAAAATGGAGTCACCATGATGTCACTGCCACGGTTTTGACCAAAAAACTGACTTCAATTCAAACTGGCCATTGGCAATGGTAATACTGAGGGGTTTTTTCTAAAAAAAAAATCAATTTAAAACACCAAAGTTTGGAAGGTATGGATACAGCAATAAATAAGGGTTGTCTACGTGGACCGGAACTCCTCCCCTCCACATCTGGATCATCACAAGGTGTATTTTTCAGCTTGACCTCCATTCTCTTCCTTCATCTAGCATTCTGTTCTGGCGCGTAGTGGGCCCTCACTTCCTGTTACCACAGCTCGATACTCTACTGCAAATCATGACTCACACTTAAGTCATAGAGAAACTCATCAAAATCCCAAATTTCACAGCACACAGGAACCCAATCTTTCAAGAGGGCAGCATTCTGAAAACATTCCAGAAGACAGAACACAAGACCAGTTCATTAGAAATCGTGTCAACCCATCCCCAAGAAACACAAGCTCAATGTTTGGCAACTTGAGTCTCGGTGCTCATTAATAAAATGCACCATGTGGGATGCTATGTGAAAATCAGCTATTTTTAAAAGTATGACATGACTCCAAATAAAACCTTGTGAGCACACATGTTCCTGTGCGTCTGTATACACAGCACACATTTTAAAAGACTACAAAAATATACAACGCCATGTTAGCAGCAGGACTTTTGGATATGTTTATTGTTGTCCTTGTGGCTTTCTATGTTTTCCTAGGGTAATTTGTGATATGCTTCACAACCAAGAAAAACAGAAAAAGTAACTTTTAGAAGATGCCTTTTGACTGGTGTGGTTCCAACCTGCTCTAAATCACCCTCCAACAACCAAGAGGAGCTAAGGCGTCTACTACACAGAAAATGTCTGCCCGGAACATACAAGGCTATTTGATGAATGTGAGGGAAGTCATGCCACTCACAAACTCGAGTGAATAAAAGCAGGCTGAGGAAAGGGTCACCAAGGTAAAATCAAAACAAAGGGAGAGCCCTTTGCTTTTTATGCATGATGAGGAGCCTGAGGCCTGGAAAGGAAAGAGGACCATGTCTTTGCCTACTCACGTCAAGGACCCAAACGACCTACTAGTAAGGAGTAACTCACCTTACTCCAGGGAGTCCCATCCACGGGGAATGTTTTAATTAAGTGCCCCGGGCTTGCCATGGGTTACGTTTTCTGACATCTGACAATACCATCTATATACATATAATTTAGTGGCACAGGACACACAAAATCCAGTATCTGATCACTGAGAAGGAATATTTTAATTTATACACACTGCCTGGAAGTCCTCTAAAAGCAATTTCAGGAACAGATTTAAGTTCCACAAAGTTATGACAAACATAAATTTTAATGTATGACCTCAGAGCTGCATTTACTGTATATTAGCAGTAATATACATTTACTGTATATTAGCAGTAGTTTTTTTTTAATTAATTGCTTTCTTACAGAAGACAAAAGGGGAGGCTTTTAATAAATGCTTAGGTAACTTCAAAATTCAAATGGGGCTGATTGAAAAAAAAAAAAAATCCTGCTCTCCCCCATCCAAATACGGCCCTTCCCATCTAAAAGGCTTCAGTACTGGTTGTGTGAAGAGTCAGAGCTGAGAGAGGTTCAAAAATTCAGCTCACAAAAGTCACGGCATCACAATGTCAGTATCTGTCATTCTGTGGCACCGAAGGAAAAAAAAAGACAGACAAGAGGGGGGAGAGACACAGAGAGAGACAGACAGACAGAGACAGAAACAGACATAAAGAGTATGCTGCCCTCATGAAAAGGGTAACTGAAGACTTCTGATGCCCATTTGTTGAATGAATACCCGTGAGAGCTTTTGATCATGGTCATCATTAAGGTGAATGAGAACGGGTCTCTCCGTGTAAGCACTACTAACACTTGGGGCTGGCGGATTATTTATGGGGAGGTGTCCCGGGCATTGTTGGATGAGTAG
Organism: Peromyscus californicus insignis; assembly: GCF_007827085.1. Lineage (NCBI taxonomy): Eukaryota > Metazoa > Chordata > Mammalia > Rodentia > Cricetidae > Peromyscus > Peromyscus californicus. The sequence continues at coordinate 11,851,409 of NW_026294535.1, forward strand.
CAGCATCCCTGGCATCGGCCGGTGGATGCCAGTGGCACCCTCGTAGGTGTTCTTTACAGGAAGCAAAAATCAGCCCTGAAGAAAAACCACAGAAGCAGATCTCAAGCATCTTCAACAACTTGGATGGACTCTGTGACACCCGTCCTCCTTCTGATCAGAACAACGGTTCTCAACCTACAGGTCGCAACCCCTTGGGCGGGGGGGTTACATATCAGATATTTACACTACGATTCATAAGAGTAGCAAAATTACAGTTATGAAGTTGCAATGGAAATAATTTTATGGTGGTGGGGTCACCACAGCATGAGGAACCGTACCAAAGTGTCGCAGCGTTAGGAAGGTTGAGAACCACTCTTCACAACCTGGACCTCAGGGAACTCTCCTGTAAGACGATGCATGTGAGCACTCGGAAGGCCTCCCCATCAGCTGGAGTTCTGTTGTCCAACTCAGTCACTCAGCCCAAGGAAGGGTGCAAGAGAAATCTCGAACTTGGGCCCACTCACTCAGATAGGGTGGGCTGGCTGGGTTGTTTTGGGGGGTACATTTGCCACGGGAGAAGTCATGGCAACACCTTAGAAGTCTGAAGAGGTCAAGAAAGGGTCCTGTGCTTCCAAGGGGGCTCCCTAAAAGTCTTTGTCCTTTTTAGTAACTCTACACATTTCTAGTCAACATTTAAAGACTTAAGAAAAAAATGAAAAAGCCAGAAGGCCTGAGCTATATTTGGCAACGAAAGGCCATCCCTTTTCATGCTCCGGGGGTTTTGCAAGCAGAGTCATTACTGGAAGCTCTTAGGACACTGATGTCCGACAGTCTCCTTAAATGTCTGACCTGTACGCCCTCCTCACACAATCTCTAATTTTATAATCCTCATAAATTCAAACCCATAACTGACCTTTTCCAAATAAATGCATGCCACAGAAAGGGAGAAAAGGAGAGAGACCAGAGAATATTTTGTTGGACAGTTAAGGCTCAGAAATCGATTTAGGCTCTTTAATAGATGCCCGGAATATGCTGGGTTTCCCAGCGTGCCCCCCCCACCAGCCCCCACCCCCCAACAAAGCCGAGGCACAGATGGGAGAGGATGGGCAGACGTGTGTGTGTGTGTGTGTGTGTGTGTGTGTGTAAGAGTTGATTGGACAACAGAGAACAAAACCACACACACACACACACACACACACACACACACATGCACGCACGCACGGACGAAAAGCATGTTCGCCTGAGAACCAAAATGGCCAAAGAGACTTGCAAGTTTTTTTGGGACTGCCCTGGAAAGACTGGCGGGGTGGAGGAGGCACCTCTAAGTCAATAAGGCGGTGATTTGCCTGGCTAGGCAGCAGGCTGACAGTGGCTTGCACAAAACCCCTCCTGTGCGGAGCAGCGGAAACTCCCAATGAGATTAGTCGGTGTGTGTGTGTGTGTGTGTGTGTGTGTGTGTGTGTGTGTGTGTGTGTGTGTGTGTGCAGACATTACTTAGCAATGACTGAAGGGACTCTCTCTTCCTGCGGCAGCCAGTGGAAAATTCAAGGATTTTTTTTTCCCCCTGCAGCAGCAGAATCCCTTTAACCCTCTCCCCAGCCAACTCCAAAAACAACTCGGCCTCCCCCCACCCCCAACTGTCCCCACCTCGGGCAGAGGGCTGGAGGGAGTTAAAGGCCAGCAAAGGGGCTTTCAAAGCGGGGAGGGAGGGAAGGACGGAGGGAGGGAGGGAGGGGGCCGGCGGGGAAGGGGCGGGGGGACCCTCTCGAACACTACAAAGGAAACTGTAAAAGGGCACAAATACATAAACCTGAGAAGCAGCAAACCACAGTTTCTTTGTGAGCTCCTCAGTGAGTCATTTTCAAGATGCTGTCTGCAGCCAGTTTCAAAGCGGAAGCGCACGGCAATTAGTCTTGCCGTTTCCAGACAAGCCAGAAACTCTCCCGACACTCGTTTTTTTTTTTTTTTCCTTCTAAAAAGCCCCTTTTGCAGTTTCTGAAATAGCCTTTCTTGCTTCCACCCCCACCCGCCGCGTAACTGCAGCTTACCCTCGGCAATGATTCGGTTCAGAAAACGTAACAAAACGGAGACCTTTTAATTTTTTTTTTAGCTCCCGCCCCCAAATTAATCCCCGCTTCTCCCCCCCCCCCAGAAAAAATAAAATAAAATAAAAAGTTCCAGTAACATTACAGGCCAGCAGGCAGTTGTTGGCAGTTAAAGAAGTGAGAACTTCAAGAGCATCCCTCGCCCGGCCCATCTCCCAGATCCGAATCCCGACCAGCAGCCTCGGCCGGCTTTTAAAGGTCCCTTGGACTGGGCGTGCGCCTGGGGCGGTGACCTGGGCGGGGGTCACCTGCCCAGCGAAGAGTGGACACGCAGCCCCGGGCCCCACATCTCCACGGCCCACGTCCTCCACCCCCCTTCTCCAGCCCTGTGCCCTCCCTGGATCTGAGCACCCGCGCCTTGGTGCCCATCCCGAAGGGAATCCCGACCGCAGCCCCAGCTGGAGGTCAGCGGCGACCCAGCCTCCAGCCACGCAGCCGGCTCCGGCCACCAGCCTCCATCCCAGGGCCCCGGAGCCTCGCTCGCCAGCCTGCAGGGGTGCGGGAGCTTGCACGCCCCGGGTGCCTTCCACTAGCTTCGCAGCGCAGCCCCCAGGCTGGCACACGGGCTCCCGCGGTGGTGGTGGTGGTGGCGGCGGCGGCGGTGGCGGTGGCGGTGACGGCGCGCAGCATCCTCCCCCGCGGGGACGCACCCCCATCCTCCCCCACCACAATCCACAACCCACACCCCACAGCGCCCACCGCCCCACCCCCACCAGCCCAAGGAAAGAAAGAAGGGGGGAAAAAAAGAAAAAGAAAGAAAGAAAGAAAAAAAAAACTACCCCGAAGAAAACTTTGCAAGCGCCGGAGCAACAGGCAAGCAGTCCTGCAACCTACCCAGATGTGGGGGAGCGTTTGGGAGTCTTCTCGGGGAGATTTCTAGGAGGACCCGGGCGAAAGCCCCCGACTTTCCATGCTGACAGGCGTCTGCAGACGGTCTGTTGCTCTTGTAATGAGATCCTGATTTTTCCCCCTTTTTTTTTTCTTTCTCTCGCTCCTCTTTTTTTTTTTTTTTTTTTTCCTCTGCTGTGTGTGAGAGCAGGAAGTTGGAGCAGTCAGGCCGAGCCTGCTCACTTCCTTTACTGCATTATTCCCCAGGCGGTGTGCAGTCTGTGTAAACAGGCTTTTCCGCCCCGCGCCGCGCGCCCGGGGCCGCGGCTGTGCGCCGGGGCTGCTCGCCCAGACCCGCGCATACCCCCGGCGCCGGGCCCCGCGCCCGCCCGCCCGCACGCCCCGCGCGCCCCCGCGCCGCGCCCCCGCCGCGCCTGCCCCGCTTCCTGCTCGGCCACCCCAGGGGAGGAGCCTGGGGACCCGCCGGCAAGGCCGCCGCCCCTCCACACGGCGGGCTCCGTCGGCTCCGGTGCACCCGGCTCTCTGGAGCTGGGCATCACCCTGGCTGGGGTCGTGCCCTGCAAAGCTGGCCTGAAAGGAAGCTGGGCGCGCTGATCTCTGTCCCTAGGCATGGAAGGGTTGGGAGGAATCGCGAGTGGGGTTCGGGGCTTGGATGCTCTGGGCACTGGGCTGCTTTTATTGCAGACCAGGCGAGGTTAGGGTGAAAAGATGTAGTAGGGTGTACACAAAAGGAGTTGATGGGCGCTCCCTAGAGATGCGGTCGGATAGAGTTACTGTCAGGGACTGACTTAACAGTAACAATATAATTAATAATAATAGTCATCATTTTAAGCCAACTTTAGCATTAGGGTCCTCTTTGGGGGTTAAACTTTTTTAAGAGCCACAAACTAGAAGCCAGGTTTCTTAAGAGAGAGACGGGTAGGGCTGGAGAGATGGCTCAGCCCTTAAAGGCTAGGCTCACAACCAGAAACAGAAGAGACTGTAAAGCGACTTAACAGACACCACCTTCTCGTGCCTACTTTGGAGCTCCAGGTGGCTTCAGACTCCGGAAGGGGCACCCTGTGGTCTCAAGCCTGGACTCCCCGCCCCTGAGAGCCCTGGCCAGGATCTGATTGGAGAGTTGGACATTGCTCTGAGGCTGCAGGGGGGAATGGGTCTCTAATTAACAAACCCCTTCCACACAGTTCCCCCACCCCAGCCTCCTGCTTCAAACTCACAGCCTTCCAGAACCTTCCAGCCCCATGCCCTCACTCTTTAGGGCTTCAGATCAGTGGTTTTCAAACCTGAACGTTCAGCATGGCGGGTAGGGGGTAACAGTGGTTTGTTAAAACCCTAACTGCCCGGCCTTACCTCACCGGTTCCCTGCTCCCTGTGTGTCTGGTGTGATTGTCAGAGCAGGATAACAGAATCACGGTGGGATGGGGATGGGGGTGCTTTGAAAACTAGCCACAGCATACTCAAAGCAGACCAACACCAGTTTCCAGGTCAGGAGGACCACATTCTGAAATTTCCGCACTTTCTTTTTTCCTAGTATTTGTGATGTCTCTGAATTACTTGTTTATAAGTATCTCCTTACTATTAAAGGTCTGGGGGATTGGATTCATGGAAATAAATACCATCTCCCCCCCACTTGCTACTGCTTATCCCCACACCCTGTTAAACAGGGCCAGCATTTTCGCTTAATAACTGACGTGTATAACCTGTTGGTTGGGACCAGGCTCCCCAGCGCTCTGAGAAGAAACAGGTAATAAGTGAAACAGAGCGAGGTGGGTGTGGGAAAGGGGGCTGTTTATCAAACCCTGATTTTCCACGGCTCATTTTCCACTTTGGAGATTATCATTTAAAATCCCTAGCTGGCTTCTCCTGTCACTCAGCAGAAGAACGCAGACTGTGTGTGTCCCTATACGATCCAGCTGTCCGTGTGAACTGAATGTAGAATGTAAATGTACCATCCAACTCAGAAGCACGGGCACTTGAGGAACGCATGTTGCTTTTTATTTTAGAAAATGTGCATCTGGGAGAAGCCAGTCTGAAGAGGCTAAATGTATGATTCCAACTCTTCCAGAAAAGGCAGAACTATGGAGGGCAGTGAGAATGTTGTCATCACCGGGAGCTGGGGACAAGGAGGCAGAAGAAGACTTTTAGGGCCAGCCATGAACTGCCTTGTGTGATGCTACCATGGTAGACGCGTGTAATCTCTCATTTGTCAAAACCCACAGGTTGTCCTCAGGGCCGTCAAGTGAAGTGTGGGCTTCAGGAAGGGATGTGTCAAAGTGTCCAGGAGCATCATTTGTAAGTGGTGCCTCACTCTCTTGAGGAAGATGGCTGGGGCTTGGGGACACAACACCTATACAGCAGCTCACAGAGAATGCTCTAGAAATCTGCACAGGTCTCGCTTGGAGGTAAAGTAACTTGCCTAGCATGCACAACCCCATGAGTTCAATCCTCATCACTAGATATAGATAGATAGATAGATAGATAGATAGATAGATAGATAGATAGATAGACAGACTGATAAAGGGGGAAAGAATTACAGGTAGATTAAAAAAAAAGCATAATCAGAGGGGGAGAAGACAATCAGCAGAGTGAGTGATATTAGACACTTGGGAATTGGTGGTTCTGGGGAGAAACCGCAAAGTAGTCGGCCATCCTTGCTCTGGAGAGGCATCCGAATTTGGGGGTGCGGCAGCGTTTAGTGGTTGGGAATGAACCGCGAAATGGGGTAAAGGGAACATGATTCACTCTGCAGTCAGTGTCCACTGGAAGACCCGGTCCGCGGCTGCCCTTCTGAACTGTGCTTCTTGGACTGAGCTATCCAGCCTCACTGAGTCCGAACAAGCATCCATTTCCTACTGATTTTTTTTTTTTTACAGTGAAAGCCACATTTACATCAAAGCAACATGCATTATGGAGGTTAAAGAAGTTTCATAGACCTGTGGGTGGCCTCGTGGGAGCTGCCTTTCCCACTCCTTGTGGTTAGAGAATTTGCTGGGGACGCTGAGAAGCATGGATTTGGATTTGGATTGTCTCAGGAGTCTACGGCCTGTTCCTGTGTAGCTACAGTGAAGGGGATTCTCTTTTTCCTTTGTAATTATAGTTTTTTTTGGGGGGGGGAAGCAAGATCTGCCAGGCTTAAGTGGAAGAATTCACTTCTTTTTCTTTTTAATTGTAGCTTTGAAAAATAAGGCAATAAAATGTACCTGTTTTAAATGTCTAGTTCAGTCATGTTAAGTGTGTTTGCTTTGTTAGGAAGCTGATTCCCCAGAACACATTCGTCTTGTACAACTAAAATGCTGTAACCATTAAGCACAACTTCGACCCCACCCTTAGCCTGCCCCAAGCCTTTGGAAAGCCTTGTTCTATTTCTCGCTCCTATGAATTTGATGAGGTGCTTCATGTAAGTGGAATCATACAATATTCGTCTCTCCTCAACTGGCTTATTTCACTTAGCGTAACGTCCTAAGACGAAAGTTGAATACTTTTCTAGTATGTGTAGACCCATCTCTTGGCTACTGGAAATAATAAGAATTTGTTTTATTTATTTTTGTGATGCTGGGGGGGGGCATCAAGTCCAAGGCCTTGTATGTATTAGATAATCCACTACATCCCAAGCCCAAGAATTTACATTTTGAAATGGTTGAAAACAAATTTTTTTTTTTTTTTTTTTTTTTTTTTTTTTTTTTTTTTTTTTTTGGTTTTTCGAGACAGGGTTTCTCTGTGTAGCTTTGCGCCTTTCCTGGAACTCACTTGGTAGTCCAGGCTGGCCTCGAACTCACAGAGATCCGCCTGGCTCTGCCTCCCGAGTGCTGGGATTAAAGGCGTGCGCCACCACCGCCCGGCGAAAACAAATTTTTTAAAGGGTAGCATCTTGTAACAGGTGCACATGACATAAAATTCAATTTCAGCATCCATAAAGTTTTATTGGGACATAGATATGCTTATTCACTTATACACCGTCTAATATCGTGTTTGTTCCACAATGGAATGGATTAAAGCTGTGACAGAGACCATATGGTCTGTACAATTGAAAGTATTTCCTTTTCGGCTCTTTACAGGAAACGTTTGTCTGCCACTGGCTTAGCCAACAAAATTATGAATCCCTTTTTGATTGTTGTTGTTCTTTTGGGAGTGGGGAGGTTGGCACGTTTTCTGTTTCATTTTGGTTTGCTTTAGGTTTGCTTTTTGAATTTTGAGACAGGGTCGAGGGTCGGGTTACACAGCCCACCCAGGCTTACCTCAGATTTCTGGTCTTCCTGCCTCAGCCTCCCAAGTGTTGGGATTATGAGCGTATGCCACCATGCTGACAATTGTAGGTGAATCTTAAAAGGTCTTATTAATTAAATACAGGGAGTCACATATTGGGGTAAATTCTGAATGATCAGAGAAGCAGAACAAGCCACAGCTAACCTCACCTCGCCAACTTCTCGGCCGATCCTGTTTCCTCAAACCGGAAGCCTCTGAGTCCTCATCCGAATGGATCTCAGCTGAACTGCTGCTAAAAGCCTCAAAGCTTAAAAGTCCTCTAGTTCCTGGTCCTCACACCTTATACACCTTTCTGCTTCCTGCCGTCACTTCCTGGGATTAAAGGCATGTGTCTTTCCCAAGAAAGACATGAGATCTCAAGTGCTGGGATTAAAGGCGTGTGTCACCCTGCCTGGCCGTTTCCGGTGTGGCCTTGAACTCACAGAGATCTGGATGGATCTGCCTCCAGAATGCTAGGATTAAAGGCGTGTGCTACCACTGCCTGACCTCTATGTTTAATATAGTGTCTGTTTGGTTCTCTGACCCCAGATAAGTTTATTGGGGTGCACAAGACATCAACCACAGACAATGGCTTGAGTTTTAAATGGTTTTCTTCCTTGTTCCGAAGAAGGCCTTTGTTTGTTGTATCAGATGAAAATCCCAGTGTCTTTAACAACCTTCACATCCAAGAATTGCGTCTTCAGAGTAAACTACGCCTCACTTGATTCCTCTTACTTGGTCTTCTGAAGAGGTAAAAGCAGCTGACTGCTCCAGGCCCAGCCCTGAGATGCCCCTTCAAGACTCTGTTCATAGTCTCTGAACGGACCTGAGCCTCGCTCCTGATGGGCCCTGATCCTGGTTTTACATCCCAGCTGCTCGCATGGGGCCTCACCCCCGGGGAGGCTGATGTCAAACCCAGGAATCTGCATTTCTCCACAGCTCCACCCAGACCACCTTCGTCCTTGAAAAGCAAGTGTCAGTGTCCTACCCATCCCTACTCATCCACATCCGGCCTCCTCCAAGCAGCCTTCCAAGATCAGCCAGATAAACCACCTGGACCAATTCTCCTTACCCATACACGATTGTGTCTGAACTTGGTGGAGACCCATTGAACAATTTGTCCCTACACGTCCAATTCTTTCATCGAATCATTTGTCTCTGCCCTGTGGGTTGGATTCTTGGAGAGGGACATGTGACCGTGGTGCACTTGTCGATGTTATCCATCACGTCTGGGAAATTGCTAGCAAGCCTTCCGTTCACACTCTGCTGCCAGCCACACCGTGTGGTGCAGCTGGGTTTACCATGCACTCTGATTCGTGGGAGATGTGTAGGGCCACCCAGGCTTTCACACTCACACTCACTGTAACGACCCCAACTTCATTATGTGTTTCCTCTTGCAGTGCACACCCATTAACACAAACATAAAGCCTGATGTGGCGGCACACACCTGTAGTACCAGGCAGGATCCAGGAGGCCAGGGCAGGTGGATCATGAGTTTTAGGTCAGCCTTGACTAAAGAGCCAGACCCTGTTTCAATAAATAAATAAATGGAAAAAATTAACAATACAAGTATAGCAGACACAAGACTATGAGACCCACATTTGCCTGGGACCATGCGGTAATGATGAACTTGGAAATAATACATCAATAACGTCTTTCTGTGTGTACCAGAACAATTTCTTGTTAGCTAATATGATGCTTTGATTTCTGGTTTCAGTCCATTTCAACGCAAACACCCAAGGATAAATCCTTCAGCTGAATGCGTCTGAGAGATAAACTGGTCAGTTGACCCCGATACGGCTTTGAGTTGCTTATATAAATCACTCCCCTGTGAATCCTTCATCTCTAACCTGAACACCTACTCAGAAAGGGACAGTTTAATTTTTTTATTTATTTGCTGTGTGTTTGTGCGCGCGCGCGTGCCGATGTATAGTTCAGACAACAACATTTTAAGAGCCAGTGCTCTCCTTCCACCTCGTTTTGAGGCAGGGTCTCTCTTGTAGTTTCTGCCACTGTTCCGTATCCTCTAGGCTTAAGAGCCCATGAGATGCTAACTGATTCCCATCTGCCTTCCATTTTACCATCGGAGCGTCGGGATGACAAACGAGTGTGCCATGGTATTCAGCTTGGTACGTGAGTTCCATGCACTCGGGACACTGGGCATACAGAGTGAACGCTTTTACCATTGAGCAACCGCGCTTCTTACCCGGTGAGCCATCTCCCTGGCCACGCTAATTTTGTTGTTGTTAAATTAACCTGTAGCCCGTAAGAAGAGGAATGGAGCATGACGAAGTTTTGCGATGGGGCGGTACAGGTGTGAGCAGAACATCAGAGGAGAGCAGCTGACGGGGGAATGAAAGCTAATTTCAAATGTTTACACGTTTCCGTGGAGGACTGAAATTCGTTAGGACTCTGTACTCTAGGACTCACCCTCAAATCCACATCTGTGTCATTAGAAAGAAGGAAGGAAAAAGCACAACGTAGTGACGGAGTAGCACAGGTCCCCGAGCTGTGAGTCTCACTGCCGTCATTTCCAGAACAATACAAGACAGAACCTGCCCAGACTAGTCGAAATCACTTCCTACATGACATAAGTGTGGTAAGCCCAAAAAAGCACAGATGGACTCGGCGCTCAGCGATGCCTTGAATACCTATGCTAACAGCTGGTTTGGATTTTAGACGTGTAAGTAAAGAAAATGGGGGGGGGGTGTCTCTTTTGTTTTGATCCTAGAAGGTGTTGGATCAGGCTTTACAGAAAACTGAAGTTTCTCTCTCTCTCTCTCTCTCTCTCTCTCTCTCTCTCTCTCTCTCTCTCTCTCTCTCTTTCTATCTCTGTATCTCTTTGTCTCTCTTTCTATCTATCTTTATCTCTATCTCTATCTCTCCAAATACCAGAAGCTCAGGAAATACCATGGAAGGCAAGACGTCATACTAGCGGGTTCAAGGCAAAGGTGGGGGAAAGTTATGGTCTGAAGTTTCAAGACCAACAGTTTAATGTTGAAAAAAGCTAAGGGGTGAGACATGTGGTGTCACGTCCCATGTGAAAGATCCCTGACACTCCAATGACAGTAGTTATTTAGAATGGTGCAGGAAGGTCTCAGGCCCACCAAACCGGCAGGGGGAACTCCAGATAAGGGGCTTCCGAATACAGGGAAACTCCAAAACACATGCATGGTGATGAAGCTGTTACTCGAGACTTCGTAGGTAGAGCCAGGCACTGCTGTTCTTGAGGCCCAGCACAGAGAGGAGGAGAGAGTATTTTCTTTACATTGACAATGTAGAACCTGGAATTCTTTTTTTTTTTCATTTTTATTTATTATTCATTTTTCTATTATCAGCTTGATACAGTATAATTCCTCCCCCATGCCGTTTATTGAAGGAGGGAGGAGGTCTTAAATACAGGCTTACAGCACAATGGGAGAACCCCGGAGGGCAGAAGTTCACTACCAATGTTTTACAATCTTGCATCTAAGCTGTTAACGCCCATTATGCAGGATACACAGACAAGGATCTTTCCTTAAGCATTCAGGAGGGTGGAAACCGGCAGGGAATTAGCATAGGGAGGATATCAAGGTCAAGGTCAGCAAGCAAGGCAACAGTTACCCAAAACGGGGGCCAGGACCCCACAGGTCCCCCTTTCACTAAAAAATGAGCTTCTGACTTAGGTTGCGTGGGATGTCAGCAGGTCAACTTACCCGTCATGGAGACGCCTGCCCAGGCCACACAGGCGCTCTGACTTAGGTTGGTGAGCGCCCCCTGAACCTGGAATTCTTGTAACTTGGAAATAACAAGAGAAGGGCTATGGAGAAGGCTCAGAATGAGGCCTGGAGTTTGGATCTCCAGAACCAGTGTAAAAGCTGGGCAAGCAAGGCAGCTCACCCAGCCAGCAGGAGGTAGAAAGAGAATCCTTGGAGCTAGCTGGCTAGCCCAGACTAGCTGAAAAGGCAAGCTCCCTGTTCCATGAGGAACCTTACCTTAATATATAAGATGGGAAGAGATTGAGGAAGATACCTGGTGCTAGTTTGGGCCTCTACACATTCATACCCAAACGCACTTGCAAGCACACACACGTGCGTGCACACACACATGTATGCACACATACACATGAGAAAAAAACTCTAAGACTGTTTGGGGGAGGCAGGTGTTGAGCTCCCACAGGAGCATATGTTGGCTAAGCAATGTCATAATATTCTCTCAAGGCCTCCTATGTACCTGGAACACAGATGAAGCTACAATATCCCAAGACAATGAGAAAAGGTCATTTGTAGGCTGCCTGAGGTTTACAGGTAAGGATGCTGGCTGATACCATGCTATTGGACTATCTTAAATGAATTGACTTCATAAGCCACTGTTAGGGATCTGAAGACAGGAAATTGTGGGGAGTGAGTAAAAATGTGAGTGAATGTGTATTGGTTGGCATGGGCATGACCATGTCAAGGATCCCAATGCCTTAGATTCACAAAAAAAACGGCAAGGCCTTCCCTTGGTCCATGTGCCGATATTGCTAGCATGTACAGAAAATGTCCTCCTTAGTTCCCCGCCACGCACACCATGTTTACAGCCTGAAGAGGGTCTTCCCTGCAGAGACTGTTCCCACCAAGATCACCTAACTACTCCTCCTGGTTCAGCTGTACGCAATGACCACGCCTCCTCCTTCAGCTGTACACAGAGAAAGGCTGAGCTTCTGGGTTGCTGCAGCTTCTGCATCTGAGAACCCAGATCACCCAATCCCAGCTTTTCCGTGTTCGTGCGTCTGTCATTCTCCATTCTCCTGCTCTTCGGGGTTCCAGGACCTAAAGAGGTTCCCTCCGTGCGAGGAGGCGGCAGGAGATGCTGGGGTGAGATAATGACATGTCTGTTCTGGAATGATCCTTCTGTACCCTGTGAAAATGTGTCTTTGCCAGGGTGCCTCCTGATTGGTTTAGTAAAAGATCTGACTGGCCACTAGCTGGGCAAGAAGAGATTGGGTGGGAAGAAGAAGGGCGGAGTCTCAGGAGTGGCCAGCAACAGGCAGAGGAAGCCGGAGATGAACACGCCATACTGAGATAAAGGTACCGATCCACATGGTAGAGCACAGATAAAAATATGGGCTAATTTAAGTTAGTAACAAGCCTAAACCATCGCTGAACATTTATAAATAATATTAAGTCTCTGTGTGGTTATTTGGGAGTGGCTAGCAGGACAGAGCTGATCTGTGGTTCCCATGAAAACTCCGCCTACACATGTTCTCTTAGAAAATGTCAATGAATAATCTTATTAGGATGAAACTTGACAATATGACATTCCTAGCCCTTCCTGGAATAAATACCATGACTAGGTACTCAAAAAGCAAAAGGCGTCATCACTGGGGACTATTTGTAATGCCTACATTCTAAACAGTTCCATGCAATAGATGAATTCCATTGATACTTAGATTATTAATCCTGCTTTGCTTCAATCAAGGAGCAAAGATAAGAGTTTTGAACTAAAGGTCACACAGATAATGAATAATGGGGTTGGGATTAAAATCCAGGGCTTTTGGTTCTTTGTCTAAGTCTAAATTATTTATTTATTTATTTATTTTGCCCTTTTGTACCTCATTATAACAGGACATGAACAGACAGTTGAGGACATGAACAGACAGTCAGGCCCGCAAACCCAGGGCTCTGGTTCCAGCACTAACTTCTATCATCTTTCTTGGGTGCAGTCTCTTTACCTGTAAAAGGAAAAGCCACATGCTCCCTAGGTGTGCCTATATCACCCGCCCTATGCTGTACAGAATGTCTGCATTACCAAAGCCTCAGACTCCACTGGCCAAAGCCAAGGCTCTAGCTTCAATTTCGGCTCTGGCTCAGGTTCAGGTCCCCAAAGATGACCCATGAAGGCTCCAGGGTAAGGGCCTGGGACCCCCATCTTGTGGACAGGATGGATGTGACCCCCAGCTGCTGCCTGTGGGGCTGGTGTTCTCCCATGCTGTTGGTGCACATGATGTTGGGAGGAAATGAAGTTCTCCCAGGTCTGAGATTCCATGCCTGTAGGCTGGAGCCACCTCTGAGGAAACCTTGAAGTGTATGAGATATTACGAGAAAGATGCTGAGGGTAAGTGAACCCTTCTCCTGACCTAGTCCATATCCCCCTTCCCCCGACACATCGTGTCCCACACAGTACCTGGCACACAACAGCTGTTCACTGACCGATCAGCAGAAGGAAGGAACAAACTAGTCCCATGGTAGAGCTTGGGGACTGCCAACTTGGTGACTCAAGATGAGAGACTACTGAGTCATGCAAGTTGTTTCCTGTGGTGCTTGGTGTCCTCCAAGTCAATCCCCACCAGGGTGTTGCTGGGGCAAGGGACACTCCAGCTGGGTGTGGTGCCACACCCTGCAATCCTTGCAAATGAGAGGTAGGAGGAGAGACTGTGGCACTGGGCACTTGGACATGCAACATGACAGAAACAGACTTGAAACCTACCAGGGTTATCCCTGACACCTCCTTTCCTCTCCCACAAAGCGAGAAGACATTTTCCCTGAGGGTCTGTCACCCACAAAGGATCAGACCTGCCAGAGAAACACAGTTACCTGTGATCTGCTCAGTACCGTTTCACTCATCGAGGGAGACTGCTGTGGGATGGGCTGTATGTCAAATGTGTTGCTCTGATTGGTCAATAAATAAAACACTGATTGGCCAATGGCCAGGCAGGAAGTATAGGCAGGACTAACAGAGAGGAGAATTGAGAGAACAGGAAGGCAGAAGGAGACACTGCCAGCCGCCGCCATGACAAGCAGCATGTGAAGATGCCGGTAAGCCACGAGCTATGTGGCAAGGTATAGATTTATAGAAATGGGTTAATTTAAGATGTAAGAACTAGATAGCTAGAAGCCTGAGCCATTAGGCCAAACAGTTTAAATAATAAAGCATCTGTGTGTTTATTATAAGTGGGCTGTTGGACTGCTGGGGCTTGGTGGGACCTGGAGAGAATTCTCCAGCTACAGGAAACTAAACTCACACCACTGAAGGAACTAAGCAAACAGCACCCACAGACATTATTAGCATCTTCGTTCTGGGAGCCTGTCTGCTCTTCAGGCTTCTTCATTTTCTCGAAAAAGCCTTTACCTCTCATCTGAAGTACCTACAGCTCCCCCATTTCCCTTTGTCCCATACGGCATGGCATTCAACTTCCTAATCTTTGATGTCGTGTTTGAATATTTATTTATTTGTTTTCAGCTCTTTGTTTTTGGTGCTGGGGATCAAACTCAAGGCCTTACCCATGCTTAGCTTATGCTCTGTCACTGAACCTGAGTTTTTATATTCTGTATGGCTTTTGTACACACACACACACACACACACACACACACACACACACACACACACACACACACGCACACGTTCATAAATCTGTTGTGAACTTTCCCCTGTCACTCTGTTGTGATTTTTTAGTTCAGTGACTATAGTTTTGAGTCTTTTGGAGGGAATGTTTGAATTTCCTTGCAGTGAGAAATGGCAGAGGTTTAAGCCCAAGTAGGTATGAACCCATATGACTAAGCAATTAGTTTTGTCTCAGTGAAGGAGCAATGACTCTTCCCAAGCTCACAAGCATAAACCCTAGCATTTGAGTCTCCTTCCTCTCCCTTATCTATCTGCCTCATTCACCACCCTGGGATTCCGCCTGCCAATAGAGTGTTTTCATTTAAATGTTTCCTTAGAGCAGTGGTTCTCAACCTTCCTGACGTTGCGACCCTTTAATACAGCTCCTCACATCGTGGTGACCCCCAACCGTAAAATTATTCCGTTGCTACTCCATAACTGTCATTTTGCTACCGTTATGAATCATAATGTAAATATCTGATGGTCTTAGGCGACCCCCATGAAAGGGTTGTTTGACCCCGGAGGGGGCGAGACCCACAGGTTGAGAACCACTGCTCTAGTGGGTCCACACAATAGTGTTAAAAGGAAACACGTTCAAGGTCAAGGGTGAGAGAAGGCTGAAGCTTCATTTAACCTTTGCTTCAGTTCTCCACCACCAAGCCTGACACACAACTGAAACATCATTTGGCCCAAGTCCTTTAAGAGCAAGACATTGGTTTCATAGTGCCAGCTACAAGAGGCCTACCGCCTGCAGGTTAAGGCACCAGCCATTTTATTTGCCCACAGCTCTATGGGTCAGAAACATCGGTTGGGCTCAGTTCAGTGGCTGCTCTGCTGATCATGGACAGATTGCTTATTTGACAGTGTTAGTTCATCTGGCGAATTCACTGGGGTTGAATAATCCAAGCTGGTCTCTCCCATACCCAGTGGTTGGTACTGGCTGTGGTCCAAACCTTCTTTTCACATAGTCTTTCAATCTCAAGGAGACTAGTTCGGGCTTGATCCACAGCCTCACCCCACAAGTGATAGAAGTAGATGTAGATAGGACCTCTGATTGCTTAGAGCAGTGGTTCTCAACCTGCCTAGTGCTGCGACCCTTTAATACAGTTCTTCATGCTGTGGTGACCCCAACCCTAAAATTATTTTATTGCTACTTCATAACTGTCATTTTGCTACTGTTATGAATTGGGATGTCAAGTTTTCTGATAGTCTCAGGTGACCTCTGTGAAAGAGTGATTTGACCCTGAAGCGGACACGACCCATAGGTTGAGAGCCACTGGCTCAGACTCAAACATAGCCCTGCTTGTACTATATGCTTTACCTCACATCATGCTATGGGACTAGCCCTGATTTAAAGGGAATCCCTTCTTCTTGAGATATTCCACCCCTTGATAGGAGAAAAGCAAAATTGTGTAGCAAAGATGGACGATAAAAGCAATGATGGGTGACGTGGCCATTTTTGCTAACAATCTACTGCAGAGGCCTTAAGGCTCATGTGATCTAAGACGTACATAGGTTCAGTGCCCTCGCCAAGTTCGTAAAGAATCAACGTCACATCCAAAGTGGGACTCAGATCTCCTCCCTTTCGGTCCAGTGTATTCACACCTTCAAGGGCTTCTTCCAACAGATCCTCTTAACTCTTCCTACAAGCCCAGTGACCTAGCCTGTCCATTGAGCCATTCCACATCTCAGGATATCTTTCTGGCTAGCCATATGGCACAAATACAGACTTAGAACAGAACACCAGAGCCCTATTGCTGAGGCTGATTGCAGCTTTTTGATCGGACGAGTGTCCTGAATTGGAATGGGGGTCCCACTCCCAAGAAAGTCTTCTAGCCAGGCCATAGCTAGATTTAGAGTCAAACTTCATTTCCTTAGGTTCTATTGTAGGCATTTCATCAAATACAATTTTAGAAGATGTGATTTTTTCCCCCCTCAGGCAATAAGTCTGTAGTATATCCTGAAAGACATATAAGCAAATCTCTTAGCTACAGTAACACTACAGTGATCTGTTCAACAGAATTGCTTCTGAGAGTTTCATTCCCAGCATCCATATTGAATGGCTTACAACTGCCTGTAACTCGAGCTCCAGGGGGATCTGACCCCCTTTTCTAGCCTCTGAGGTCATTGCACTCTTGTTCACAAACACACAAGTACATATGCACATACATGCACATAATTAAAATTTTGGAAAAATCCTGTTCAGTTTCAGGGCACCATGAGATGCCAGCCCTTACACAAAGTTGGTCGCACCCTCTTCAGGGAAAGCCAATACATCCCTACTCAGAGCTGTTCTGGGTGTTTCTTCTGGCTTTGCCCATACTTATCACTTTGTGTTCTAATTCAGTGTTCCTCTACTAGGCTGTATGCTCTGAGGGCAAGGACCCAATGTGCTCGTCTTCTTGTCCAGGCTGTTGTGCGGCAGGAAACGCCCACAGTTTGTTGTTAACTGAACTTGTGTTAGCTAGTTTTCTGTCACTATAACAAAAGTCCTGAGGAATCAACTCATAAGAAGAAAATGCTTTCTTTTTTCTCACAGTTTTGCAAGTTGCAGTCTGTGGTTAATTGGCTGTGTTGCTTAGGGGCTTGTAGCAAGTCAACACATCACCGTGGGAGTTTGTGATGGAAATTTCTCACCACATGACCAGGGAACCAAGGAAAGGAGGCAGAAGAAACCAGGATGAGGCTCAGTCCCTTTCAATTGCCTCACAACATTTTACTGGTCAACATCTACAAATAACACCACCATGAGGGCGAGGTCTTTGGGGAACATTCAAGATCCAAACCTCAGCAGAACTAACTGCTGGACTAAATTTGGATCTAGGGAATACTTCCAATTTCCCAGGCAAAGTCAGCATGCAATATTTCTATTGTGTGTACCTCAGTTAGGGGGCTACAGGCAAAACTCCCCCTCCAACATTGTGTCTTTCATCCATCAGCAGCTGTTACTGATATATGATGCACATTTATATCTATAGCCATCCTATCACCTTGATCTACCATTAATAAAAGAGACATCTGCTCATTCATTCACTTGTTCGTGTGCTCCTCTGATGGGTACTCATTATCTGTGCACCTTCTTTTCAATGAGCATTATTCAAGGATGAGCTTCTGCCTTCAAAAAATTCAAATGCTAACGAACGACCCAGATATCAAACAAATGAGAAAAAGCCAGACTAAATAAAAGCCATGAGAGAAACAGGCATATGGGCAAGCTGGAAAGTAACCCACCAGTGCCAGTAGATGCTGTTGCTTGGGGGGAAGCCTTCCTGAGGAGGCAACCTGTGAGCCAAGACCTATTTGATGGAAAGTGACACCCAAGAAAGTCCAGGAGAGGGTGGCCTCATGGGGACATCAGGGTGGAATGAGAAAATTGAGGAAAGATGGCCTTGGACAGGGAAGCAGGGGCCAGGTTGTGGTCTTAAAGGCACAGAAGGAGTTTTAATTTTGTTACAAGAGAGATGGGAACAAGTCTAGCAAAGGGTTTTAGGCAGAGTATAGACACGATCTGGTTTGTTTTGTAATGTTTAAAAAAAAGCTGCTTAAAAGTAATCTTGGCAGAAAGGTGGGAAGCAGAGGGGCCTAGAGAGATGGCTCAGGCAATAAAAGTACTTCTTGCTTTTCCAGAAGACCTGTGTTTGGCTCAGAAATACCTGTAAGCCCAGCTCCAGGGGACCCCATGCCCTCTTCTGGTCTCTTTGGGCACCTGCACTCACATATGTACACACACACACACACACACACACACACACACACACACACACACACACCACATATGCACATAATTCAAAAACTAAATTGAGGTGCTGGAGAGATGGCTCAGCAGTTAAGAGCACTGGCTGCTCTTCCAGAGGACCCAGGTTCAATTCTCAACACCCACAGGGCAGCCCACAACTGTCTGTAGGTCCAGTTCCAAGGGCTCTGGCACCCTCACACAGACATACATACATGCCGGCAAAATCAAATGCACATAAAATAAAAATAAACAAATCGTTTTTTAAAATGTCAAGAAGAGAGAGTGAGAGCACAAAGACTTGGTAAAAGATTTTTTTTTTTTTTTTTTTTTTTTTTTTTTTTTTTTGGTTTTTCGAGACAGGGTTTCTCTGTGTAGCTTTGCGCCTTTCCTGGAACTCACTTGGTAGTCCAGGCTGGCCTCGAACTCACAGAGATCCGCCTGGCTCTGTCTCCCGAGTGCTGGGATTAAAGGTGTGCGCCACCACCGCCCGGCGGTAAAAGATTTTTATTATATTCTGGACAGACATGGGGGCGCCTAGAGCAGGTGCCTGGATGCAGAACTGGGGAGAAGGGCAGCGGTTCTACATAGACGAGGTGCCATTCTCTCTGCTCTGGCACCTTTACACCCTCTGTACAGCCAGGAGAATTCTTAGAGGTACCACCTCATGCCCAGAGCCCACGGGAATACATATGCTGCACTCCCAGGTCCCCAGAAATGACCAGAAGCATAGCAGCCTCTTCATGCCATTTGTATTGGCTCAGTCACACAAAGACAGCCCTGTGGAGATCCGGGGAAACTGTCTGGGCCCAGGATTGCCTGGTGGCCCAGGGGATCATAGAATTTGGCAGGGGTAGGCAGTGCTGTTGGTCAACCAGCTGCCTTGACTTTGGGCTCCCTCTTCATTTCTCTGTCTTATCCTCAGCATCTCTGAGTGTCTCATTTTGTTGGGGAAATTCACTCTTATTGTTTCTGTTTTCACATCCATTTAATGGTGGGGAGAGAACTAGGTAATTTAACCTGAGCTGAACTGCCCTGGGTGCCTGACCCCAACCTTTTTCTGAGACCACTTGCTGGCCCTTCCCAGTCCTCCAGCCCATCTAACCTCCAGTGGACAAGCCCTCTTCTTCCAGGGAGAGTCGGGGGCTTTCCCCTGCCTATGTAACACCTCCTTCAACCCACAGCTCCAACACAATTCCTGCTAGAAGCTGTCCCTGAGAGTTGTCTGCCAGTCTATGTATGTGCCCTGATAAAATGCATTCAAAGCATCACAGACCTTTTCTTCATAGGATTCACAACAGTCACTATGTGTGTGTGTGTGTGTGTATATATATATATATATATATATATATAATTTGTTTTTTTCAAGACAGGGTTTCTCTGTGTAGTTTTGGTGCCTGTCCTGGATCTTGTTCTGTAGACCAGACTGACCTTGAACTCACAGAGATCTGCCTGGCTCTGCCTCCCGAGTGCTGGGATTAAAGGTGTGCGCCATAACCACCCGGCAACAGTCATATTTTTATGCTTAACTCAGTAAAATGGGAATGTTTGAACCAGAGCTCAAGGTGGCTATAAAATAGTCTGGTTTTTCTTGTTTTTTAAATTGGACTCATCTGCTTTCATTTCTGATATAGTACTCGAGTGTGTGTGTGTGTGTGTGTGTGTGTGTGTGTGTGTGTGTGTAGAATTTAAACTTCCTATTGGAAGGTATCAGCCTCCTCTGGTTAAAAATAATCTGTTTCCACCCCCACCCCTCACCCCAAATAATCGGCTAATTCAAAGATGAAAATTCCTATCAGGGTTGCTTCCTGGCCTCCCTCCCTCCTCAAGGCTCCAGGGAGGGTCCTCTAGCTGCAGGACCAGAGGCTGACTATCAAAGTGTTGGGCAGGGCTCGGGTGGGCTGAGAGGGGTCGCCTCTGATTCTGCTCTGGGAGAGCTCAGCACCGTCTTCTGCCCTGCTCCCCGACCCGCACCTCAGACTTTCTGGCCTTGGAGCTCCTGAGAGCAGCGTCTGCTTCTGGGATGTGTGGGATCAGTTTGGCCTCCAACCAGCTAAGCCGTCACACCTGAGAGCTTGTGGTGGCTCCCTTCTTGCCCCATCAGCTCTCAAGCCTGCCTCTTAGCTTAGCTTGAGAGAAGGTCTAGAACAGTGGTTCTCACCTGTGGGTCGCAACTCTCTGGGGGTCAAATGACCCTTTCACAGGGGTCACCTAGGACAATCAGAAGACACAGGCATTTGTATTATGATTCATAACAGTAGCAAATTTACAGTTATGAAATAGTAACAAAAAATTTTTATGATGGGGAGGGAGTCCCCACAACACGAGGAACCGTATTAAAGGGTCGCAGCATTAGAAAGGTTGAGAATCACTATTCTAGAGGAATTTCTTTGTCTCCTACAGACCACACATAGGCCAAAAGGAAACAATCAAAGACTCTTCTCGTCGGAGAGACTGGACTGTGGCTGTCCCGTGGATTTATGCGGTGCCTGGAAAGAGAATCTTCTCTAACTTCTGAGAAGAAAGCAGAGCTCAGCTGATTTCCCTTCTGCCGCACGCACACCCCACACCCCTGAGGCTTGCTCAGGGGACTTGAGAGACACACTTCTGCCTCCCTTCCCCTGGCACCCCGTCTGCTGAATTGCACCACGGTCTCTGCTGAGAGGCCACCCGTAGGTTTTTCCCTCTCGCTATAGAAAGGCGAGCTTCTGGAAACTCACCACTACCCCCTGTTTCCTCCTCGTCTCTCCCAAGACCAACATCGCCCTGTAGCACAGCAGTTTTCTCCTTCCCAAAGTCTGTCTTTTAAGATCAACCCTAACAGCCGAGGAACGACCTCTGTTTCCTACCTGGTATCCACCCTCTCTGAACCCACCCACTCCAGGGTCAGGAACTACATGGTCATCAGGAAACAAAAAGCCACCTCCATTTGTTGCTCGGTTTTGTTTTTACAGCCGAGCTCCTGTTTGGCAACTTGTAGACCTCTTTATCAGCACCGCCTACTTCACAGCTAACAACGTATTTTGATGTTATGATTTTACACCAACGAGTTCATGGAGCTGCAGAAAGTCAAGGCTGCCAGGGACTATTCAGTACAGTGTCTTCATTTCAGGACGAGGATCTGCTGTGGTTTCAACATGCCCTTCAAGGGTTGAGTTAGGAATCCGATCCCCAAGCAATACCATGAAGAGTTAGAACATCCCTGAAGTGACCAGGAGGTTGGAAGGACTCTGTCCTCACGGGTAGATTTGTTATTGCAAAAGTAGGTTCCTGAAGAAACGATTTATTCCTCCCCTCTTCTCTTTATGCTATGAGATGTGTGATGCCAGGCGGTGGTAGCGCACGCCTTGAACCCAGCACTAGGGAGGCAGGAGCAGGTTGATCTCTGTGAGTTCAAGGCCAGCACTGGTCTACAGAGCAAGTTTCAGGACAGTCAAGGCTACAAAGAGAAACCCTGTCTTGAAAACCAACAGAGAGAGAGGGGGGCGGGGGGAGAAGAAGCTACACCATATGCTGGCATCTTGATATGGGACTTCCCAGTTTGCAGAAACATGAGAAATCTGTTTCTATTGTTTACATATTACCCTGCCTCTGACATTCTGTGATGGGGCGCGGAGGAAGCACAGAAAACAACAACAACAAAAACCAGGAATAAGTTAAAACCCAAAGCCTGGGACAGCTAAACCTCCCGTTCAAAGTCACCAACAATGGCAGGTTTGGATGTTAAACCTCCAGTCTCCTGCACTCTGTTTTTATTACTCGCTTCCAAGTCACTGCATGTGTGAGCTGCTGCTTGCTTGGGATCTCATCTGCCTGGAGCTCTAGGAACAGAATTAGGGATGTCCCAAGTGCTGGTTACCTCGGTAAGTCAGCCGACCAAGATAGACCCTCTTCTTCCTCATTATCTTTACCTGGCGGATGGATATGCAACATTGCCATTTTCAGACTGGAAATAACTTAATTTTTATGATTAAAAAACTATACCCTGTCATTATATACAAAATTGTAAAGAGCCCTCCTACCATGTTCCCAGCATTTAATCCAGTGACAATAAGCACTGAGTTCTTTTGAATTAACATTAATAAGAAAAAATTGAAAAATCACATGTAATGGTACCACCCGGAAATAACTATAATTCATATTTTAGTGTGCACACCTACAATTTTCTCACATACAAACGCATCGTTCTTTAAAAAGTAGGATGTATATTTAGTATTCCCTTTGTAAATTCCTTAAACAAACCCTTTTAAATGGACAAATAAGTCGTGGCTCCTTCCGGGTCACCTTGCAAGGCTGTGTTCCTACTTCAATGATTTATTGTTGTGGAAACACGGCCTTGCCTTCCAAGATGGTTGCTAATTATTTTCTCCGAAGAAATAAATATTCATTCTCTGGTGGATTCCATATTGTAACAGCAGTGTCCTTTGGAGAATGGTGGAAAAGGTGAACAAAATAAAATCTGACAATAAAACCATATAGAAGTCTTTTCCTCAGCGGCTCATAAACTGGCTTTGGTGGGTTAGCCCCTGAAGGAGTTTCCAAAGTGATTCCTGCAGCGCTGCACACAGACAGGTTCAGGTTGTCAGTGGGGCCTCTCGGTGGCTGGCTGCATCTAAAGCCAAAATTCCAGTAGATGAGTTAAAAAGACAATCCCATTGTTTACAGTAATGTTTTCCTAACTTCGGATGTTTGTAGGAAATTGTGAAGAATTTCATTTAATAAGCAGAACACTTTTTTTCCCCTCCAAGTACAAATTTCATGTCTTTATACAATTTGGGTTCGAGGGGAATCAGATTCTAGGCAATGGCTTTAAACTCACCCACGATTGCTTTGCCTCACTTCTGGCCATTCTACTTTAATTTGGTCTTAATACAGATCACAAGGGGAGTGAGTCCACCTGCATATATCGAGACAATAAACACATCATTCACACTCACACACACACACACACACACACACACACACACTCGCACACCATTCACCCTCACACATACCACTCACACTCACACACACACACATACATATACCACTCACACTCATACACCTGCACCACTCATACACATATACTCACACTACTCACACCATTCACACACACACATACACCACTCACACACACACATATACCACTCGCACTCATACACCCGCACCACTCACACACATATACTCACACTACTCACACCATTCACACACACACATACACCACTCACACACACACCACACACCACACGCCCACATACATACACTCTCACACTTGCACAAATGAGAAGCATCTGTATGGGTTAAATAGAACATAATTTTATTGCTCTGGTCTAGACTCAGGAAAGAAAGGTCTGAGTAGCCACAGACAGGGAAGAAAATCAGACTCACCGCCTCAGCCTTTTCCAAAGCACACAGAATGTGTAATGGTCTGTAAAGGTCAAACTGACCCTTAATAACTCTCCAATTTAGTAATAGGAACACTGATTCACTAGCGCGCAGCCTGTGAACGGGAAGGGGGCTTCTCCACGTGTCCTGGTGGGGCTGGATAAGCAAGGCCAGTCCTTAACACAGCAAAATACTAGGTCCACACCGTCTTGGCCAGCTCTGTTGCTGGCTTGGTCACACTCATCACTCAGCCGCCCCTGAGGGGCCTTGGAATTGGTATCGTGCCTTAGCTTCCTGGCCTGGCACCTGTCTGACTGTTTAGTGCCTACATCGAACAAGTTGTTAGTTGTCTTATTCACCTCCTCCTCTGAGCCTGAGAGTAACAATATCAAACACACTCCTGACTTACCCACTAAAAGGTTTGTTTTTCTTAAACTTATTAACCTCTCTGAACCTCGGTTTCCACATCTGTAAAATGGGGATGGTATTACTAACTGCCTCTTGAGTTGTTATGATAAATGGGGGAATCTGTAAAATACTGAGCACAGGGCCTGAAACCTGGCATTCCCTCTCGCCACCCTCACAAATAATACTACGGTCTCTACCACTAGGCAGAAGGCATGAGCCTGGGTGACCTTTCACCATCAGGAAGACAGCCTGGGTTACGTGGGCATACTAGTTGGGGGCCTATGGACTTCATACATGTTCAAGGTTTTAATGATAAAAACATTTAAACAAATATAAACAGCATTAATAAATTATATTTCGGCTTCTAGACAATGTATTGGAATAGGATTAAGAAGAAACTTTCAAGGGAACAGAGTCTATTTTGACCCCCTTCTTGCTATTGCTAGGCCAGCATCCCTTTAAATTCAAGGTTATGTGCATCTTGGATACTGTTGTGCTTTCAGCAAATGTCACATTGCTTGGCCATGGTAAGTGCTCCTAAGCATTTGCTGAGTGACTGTGTGAGTGCCATGGGTGACTGAAAACAACGGAGGCTGAGGGGAGAGCCTGGAGCAGGGTGGAAGGTAACCAAGAGTTGGCTGGAAAGGCCTGTGGATCCAGGATTCTGTTTCTGGGAAGGCAGAATGATGGAGAGCCAAATACAGTAGTCTCCCTGTGGACAGAAGGAAACGGGGTCTTGGTGTTAGATGAGACACTGGAGCACAGAAGCGGGAGTCTCCGTGTCTGCCCCGACGTTTTAAAGGTCTCCCACTCAGAGGCCTGCTGGTCTCAGGGTGCGGCAGGCCTGCTTCTTCTGGCAGACATGACCTCCTGTTGAGCAGAGCTCAGCATTCCAGGCTAGCCCCTCCTCTGCTTGTCCTTCTCAACAAAACTCACATCCAAGTTGAAGGCAAGAGTCAGGCTTCACTTGGAGAGAAAGGCCCGCCCATGCTTCTCTCTGTTATGGAGCTAAGCACCCCCCAGCCTCTGCAGGATCAGCTCCAGTCAGCCCGAGACTCCCACAGATCTCCCTGGCAGGGGTTTCTGACTGAAAGGGCAGGCCTCAGGTGTCCGTTTCTGGAGCTGGAGTCTGTGCGTTACACATCGCTGAACTCAAGCCGTAGCTGGCTGGCATGCTCCCACACAGCTGGAGTGGCCATTACAGTATAAAATGCCACAAATGACACAAAAACCATCTGACACAGAGGTAGGTGACCTCCCACAGCATGTCCATGAGGTCTCCAGGGTCCTTTCTGATGAGGTAGGGCCAATGCCTTGCTGCTCAATGTCCTGAAGCCCACCCCTAACTGTCCTTAAAATTTAATTAAAATGCCCAGCATCACATATAAAGAAAGGTGTGCATGCATGGAAGGAAGGAAGGAAGGAAGGAAGGAAGGAAGGAAGGAAGGAAGGAAGGAAGGAAGGAAGGAAGGATGGATGGATGGATGGATGGATGGGTGAGTGGATGGATGATGGGCAGATGGATGAAATCAGCAGTTTTTCAATAATCATGTGTGCCAGGAATACATTCTTCGAGTCCTGATTTCTGAGAATGCAGGTCTTACTCACTGCAGAACTCCCTGAATCCATCTTAAACCTCTTTAAACCGGCTGCCTAACTCAAGGTCACCCTCTTGGTGGTGCTTGGGTTTTTCATGCAATATTCTCCCATCCCCTTCAGAGCAGCACACAATAGCTTTCTGTAGTGAGGGGCACATTCTAAAGAACAAGCCACAGTTTGCTTTACATACTTGAGCAGAGAATTGGTCCCCGGGTGAACATAATGGTAGCGTTTATTCTGGAAAAAGCAATTCAGAAAGAGATCTCCCTCACAACGCCGCTAGCAGCCCGCTTGGAGCTTTTCCATGGAGGGGCTGTCACACACACTTGAGCTTAGCAGCTGTTTTGACGGGACAGGGATGCTTTGATTTCCCATAATGGCAGCATCGCAGAAGTCTGTCTACTACCTGCAACTGTTCGCTCCTGAAATGTGTGATCGGGTCTCTCTGAGTGGTAATGGATGCTCCTTTTAGTGCCTAGCAGCCCCCATTAAAACCACTTTAGAAGTGTCTTTGCAGTTCTTAGCTAGAGTCTCCAGGAAAGCGGAGAGAACTTCCCTCCAATTAGGGTCTGCCCTCGCACAGACTTTCTGCCTCGGCTTTCAGCAGGGAGTCTGATAACATTTATCTTTTTTTTTTTTTTTCCTTTCCATGTCAACCATTTTCCCAAGCTCCTCTAAGAGAGCCGTTTTGGTTCCATACAAAGGGATGGGGCTGAGTGGAGGAGATTCTCTGAAACCACCGTCCCTGGTATCTTGGACATTTTGTTGTTGCTGCTGAATTTCAGATATATCAGGGGACCTGTTTCTTCCTGTCACATCCTTGGTCTTCCTAACCTTAAACCCAGAGGCACCATGCAGCTTCTCTTGAGAGGACAGGCCACAGGGTATGTGGAGGAAATCCCACCCACCTTTGGGGGAGGATCAGGTCCAACTATCTCAATGTTCTTTAGGAGTGAAAACCTAGAAACCCATCTCGGGCCCCAACTGGGCAGCCCGACTAAACCTTTGCCTTAGGAAGAGGAGCTGGACCACTGGGCTTGTTTAAATCCTGCTAGCAGCCAACTCCCATCCACCATGTGGGGATTGGAGGAAGCTCCTGCTCTCCCCAGAAATGACCAATGGAAAAGAGAGAACAGACTCGGGCCAGGCCGGGCAGGATACAGACTCTGGAAAGAGGTTGTTTTTGTCTCCATCGCCATGGAAAACACATCCTCTTGACTTACTAAGGAGAGAAACAGTGTGATTGCCCGGCTGGAGGTTACCAAGGTGAACAGAAGCCGAGATTAAAATCTGCCAGCCCAGAGATGCACTAAAACACGGGAAGAAGCAGAGAGGAAATCTAGTGTGCTATTGGTAAATTTTTTTGGACGCTGTTTATGTTTGAACTTTTCTGTTTTCCGGTCGAAACTTCCGTACCCTCTTCCTGAGTCCCCCCGAAGGCCTGGACAATGCAGTCCGGGGGCCCTGCGGTCGGACATGGGCAGGGCCCCACTTCCTCCTTCCTGTAGGGATATCCTTTCCTATAGAAGAGGTAAGAATGCAAGATTCATGTGAAAATGTTATTATATTCCTTATCTCAGTCATTTCGGCTCTGCCACTTGGCGACAATCGGTCCGCCTGGCCACATTCACAATAGAGGTCGCCCCTGTCCCTAGCTTGGGTGCAGGCTGTTTTCTCAGCTGAAGAGGGCAAACAGGCTGTTAGAAATGCTGCTTGTTTTCCAGGAGCTTATCAGGAGTTCATGTCTAAGGCCAGACCCAGAGGGGAGGGCTCCGTTTTCCCCCCTCCCCTCTCACTCTCCTCCCTGTTTTCCACCGAACTGGCAGGAACTGGGAGCCCTCCACCTGTCCCTCTGGGGAGGAAAACTGATTCCATTCTGTTTTTCAGATGTATCCTCTACCACCCCAAGTCGGGGACATTTCCGTTCACCCCCAAATGGATATGTCCTACGTTGACACAAAGGCGGTCTCTCGGGATTGGGAATGAGTCCATCTTACATGGAGACCTTTGAAGGCACTGACCGCTGCCTCCCAGGAATGCACAGCACCTTGGAGGAATGAAACCCTTTGCCCGGCGTTCACAGAAATCAACAGTTCCCACTCACAGCTGCCTAGCAGTGTAGGTTGAACACCGGTGTGAGACGCAGACAGAAGCCACGTCCGTTTTGCAAGAATTCTCGTATGAGTGTGGTCAACCCCCTACTTTCCATTTCATCAGGCCCAACCACTGACGTTGATCTGGACAGGAACGAGGCTTTGCCCAGGTGCTTTGTGTCCTAGGGAAGCAACACCAGAGAATAACATTTTAAGGGAAGCAGTCACTTTGCTGGTAAGCCTTAAATACGGGAGTTACATAAAGCTTTATATTTCATGAATGGGAGCTGGGGGGAAATTTATTCAATATTACCACCTGGTCTTGGAGCTCAGACTTAGAATATGGTAGGCTCCTGCTAGGTGGAGTCATGACCCCATCCATTCCACCTAAACAACCTTCAAGAATACCAGAATCAGAAAGCCACGTGTCTCCACTCAACTGTGTTGTGATTTTGCCGGGCCACGCCAACCTCAGTCCACAGTCCTGCCTCTGATCAAAGCTCCCATCCCATCTTCCGGAGCTCAGGCTGCTGGCTGGGCTCGCACACTGGGAGAGGGTATTTGTAGGCTTGGGGAAGCCCTCCAGCCTCCCTCTTCTCAGGCCCTGTGGGATGGCTTTTGCTCTCAGATTTCTCTGCAGGTCCATACCCTGGGCTGTGTGTGATGAGAACCTCCCTATCCCCCCACAAGCTCACTCACTCTAGGGTACCCGCCTGGTGTTTCTGATGCCAAAGTCCAAAAGAACCCGCCAAGAGCATCCTGGGAAATGTCCCCCCACCCTCAGTAAGATGACCGATGTGGGAGCAGTTACATCTTTGCTCAAGAATTAGATTGTTAAGAGGAAAACCGTGGTCTAGGCCATACTTGCTCCCAAATTTCTTTTCTCTTCATGCTTTTTGCATCCTTACAACCTCTGAGATGGTGGGGCTTTTCTGTACCGACTGGCTCTGAGAAAGGAGATTATAGTAAACAGTTTAAAAAAAAAAACAGCCAGGAAAAGACTTTCCCTGACTTTTGCGTTTCAAAAAAAGGGTAGCCTATCGAGGAAGTAGAAAAGACTCACAGGAAGGGCAAGACATTTGGCAGAAATGCCACAGATAAGCACAGGTCCCAGCTAAGCCGCAACCTCTGCGCTTCAAGAATCGGGGAGCGTCAAGGAAAAGAAAAGTGTGACAGGCGAGATCTGAGGGGACTGGACAGCCTCCACCTCCAGGGGCCACCCATGATTCACTCGCAGCCTGTGGTCACTTATGCCTGAGAACCACACTAGTGCCTTGTCCCTCTGCCGCTGGTCAGGACAGCCTGGGACCACTGGTAGCGTTCTTCTCAATGACCGTTTATCAAGAATGACAGCCACCCTTGTCCCCCGACCCACTGGACTTGTACAGTGTGGTCAGCCCAAAGTGCAATATCTTGAGATGCTTGTAAACCTCCAAGGAAAGTGGCGCTGTGGGACACATGACGAGTTAGTGACAGGGAAGGACACCTTCTTTGTGTCCACAGTTGAAGGTGGAATGGACTCCCTTCAACCCTCCCCATGTTAAAACTCTGTCCTTAGGGCCCACGCGGGTCTTCCTCATTGAAGAACTGGGACTGTTTCACCTGGTTATTCTAATGTGTGTTGCATTCCCAGCCTGTCCCTTAACCTTGACATCCATGCTCATCCTGGCTTCTTTCCTAATTTTCAGCGTTTCCATATCCGTCACCATAGAACACTGACTTCACAGCTCCTGCGGTCAGGGTCGGTAGCAGGCTTAATATCCTGGGATTTCGGTCCCGGTGTCTTTTGTTTTTGTGTTTGTTTTTTTTTTGTTTCTCGAGACAGGGTTTCTCTGGGTAGCTTTGCGCCTTTCCTGGAACCCACTCTGTAGACCAGGCTGGCCTCGAACTCACAGAGATCCGCCTGGCTCTGCCTCCCGAGTGCTGGGATTAAAGGCGTGCGCCACCACCGCCCGGCTTTGCCCCCATGTCTTAACCACCATCTCCATCATGAGCACGCTAGTCCCCTACCTCAGGGCCCCTGGGGGGTTACCCCACGTGCCTATCAAACTGCACTCCTCCATCATGCCCAAGACAACGTGAGTTGCCGTTAAAATGGAGGCGGCGTTGGGGGGGGGGGCCACAGTGATACAGCAGAAAGAGAAGATCCGTCTGGGATGACTCAAGGGACCGTATTAAAAGTTGAATATCCTTTATCCGAAATGCTGGACGTCAGAAGGGTTTCTGATTTGGGGCCCCTTTCTCTTTATATTTTGGAATATCTGCAATATATAATGCTATCCTAGGAACGGGACCCAAATGTAAACTCTGAACTTATTGATGTTTCGCATCTGCCTAATACACAGAGTCTAAAAATAATTTCATACATTTTTAATGACTTTGTGTGTGGAGCCACGCTTGGGTACGCTGACCCATCAGAAGGCATGAAGTCACTGTCGCAGCCATCCGTGTGGCTGGTCTGTGGTTGATTAACACCACTATCATTATTGTCTCTGGGTGTCTATGCTTCCAATAAGCAAGCTTTCCTGTGTTTATTATCATTCTGAGTGCAACAGATCCCACGGGTCAGGGTACAAGGACTGTTTCTCCGAATAACCTGCAGCTTTCTTTGAACTCTCCAAGTGCACTTTTAAGTGATTAAGTGAAAGGATGTTGCTCCCAAATTCCCTTAATCTCGAGTGGAAAACAATCCCCAGCACTTTTTGGTTCTCCTCAGCTTTTCCCATGTGCCTGCCAGGGTCTTCTCTCCAGCACTTCATTGCTGAAGGGTCCACTTAATGAGTTTCCCTAAGAATTAGTCCTAGGGACGCTCAAAACCAGAAGTTTCTATTGTCACACACAATCCCTTACCTTTGCTTTTTACTTTTAAAAAAATGGTGAATATTCACATAATTTCACTGTGTGTGTGTGTGTGTGTGTGTGTGTGTGTGTGTGTGCGTGTGTGTGTGTGTGTGTGTGTCTCAGAGCAGGGGATAGGGACAGGACTCCTTTCGTGGTATACTGTCCCCATATAGTGGCAATCTTGCTCCTTCTGTATTCGTGAATGAGTGTACCTCTCAGACCTCATCAGAGAGGTTTCTTTGTGTAGTGCCCAGCAGTTTGAACAATGAAAACTGACTTCTCAGCAGAGGCCGGGTCCTCCACTGTGTCAGCAGGCCTGGGTTTTCTATAAAGTTTTCAGGTCGGGTCTAGGAAAGGAATTGATGGCCACACGAGCTTCCACTGTGGGACCATTCCTTCAGACTGAATGCTGGCTAACATTAATGGAGCATGACCGAGGCCTGGGAATTCTCTACTAGGGTACAGAGGGTTTTGTGGTGAGCTGTGGCGGCTAGAGGACTGAGGTTGGGGAAGAGGAATGTTGTAGAGAATGTTTCCTCCACCCCTTGGTTCAGCGGTTACATCCATCTTCGGAGTTTCGATGCCTGGCTTCTAGTCTTTGGCTATCTTGGGGCAAGTCAATGTGCTGCAGCCTCTGTTTCTTCATTTGTCAAGTGTCAATAGTGAAAATGCCTACCTCAGGGGTTGGTGACGGGATCAAAGAGTTCATGTCCGTAACGGTTAATCATCATTCTCAGTTTGACTGGATCTGGAATCACCAGAGAGACAAACCCTGGGTGTGGCCAGGAAGGTATTTCTAGAGACGTTTAACTGGGGGGAGACCCACCCTGTTTCCTGGTTTGGGTGACACCGTGCTATGTATGGGGTGCTAGACTTACAAGGGGGGGGTGGCTAGGAGGCCAGATGACTACCAGCATTCATTTCTCTTTGTTTCCTAACTACAGATGCCATGTGACAGATGCCATGTGACAGCCGCCCCGTGCTCCCAACACACTGATGGACTGTGTGCCCTCAAACTATAAGCAGAAACAACCCCTCCCTTTCTCAGGCTGTTTCTTTTTCAGGTGCTGTCTCATCAATGAGAGGTGAGTCCGTCAACAGGAAGCACTGGTTCGTAGACGTAGCCCTGAAGGTCATAGGCGTGATGGTCCTTATTGTTATCACTGTGTTCTACACAGTGAACACTGCAGAGTGGATGCGTCCTACATGGGTCTCCAAGAAGGCCTAGGAACTCTAGGGAAGAGATAATTAAGAAGTACAAGTCGGGGTGGGGTGGGGCAGGGGATGGGGAGAGCATCTGTGACCATTTTAGACAGGTTTTTTGGGTTGGTTGGTTGGTTTTTTTATCCATTTCAGAAGCTTCCTCACACTCTTCCACCTCTCATCCCATTCACCCCATTCAAAGCCGTTATCAGTATTGGATTCGACCCATTCGTTGGCCAGAGAGGCTTCTGTTACGGTGAGCCATGGTTACCAACTGTTCAGCGCGTTGAGGATGAGTGGATGTTGAGTATCCTGACTATATGAGACATCTGTACCACTCCTGCAAGCCCCCGGGGCTACATGGTGGGCGTGAAAGAGGTTGAGAATGGTAATCAGTGCTATAAAATGCTGTCTTATGAACAGGATATGGTTGCTGAGCCCATGAACTCGTAGCAGTGGCTGCTTCCTGCACAAGACTCAGAGGTGACTGGATCATCAACATCCCATCATGGATGGGAGAGGGGCTCATAAGCCCCCACCCCTCCAGAGGAGCTAGTGACAGTTAAAAGTTGCAGGGGGAAGGGGGGATGGGTGACAGTCAATGGTGCTGCCACTGGTACATTGGCCTGACTCAGACAGACACCCTACCAGTCATGCAGGAATCCTACTCAAGTGCAGTGGGTCACACACACACACACAAGGTTGTGGAGTGGGACTGGGGAAGAAGAAGGGATTTGGCAGAATGGGAAAGGGAATAAGAGAGAATAAAGGGCAAGGCTTTGTGCTGTGGGATGGTCTGTATGTCAAATGTGTTGCTGATTGGTCAATGAATAAATCACTGATTGGCAGTGACCAGGCAGGAAGTATAGGCGGGACGAACAGAGAGGAAAATTGAGAGAACAGGAAGCTGGAGAGGGAGACACTGCCAGCCGCCATCAGGACAAGGAAGATGTAAAGTACCGGTAAGCCACAAGCCACGTGGCAAGGTATAGATTAATAGAAATGGATTAATTTAAGCTGTAAGAACAGTTAGCAAGAAGCCTGCCACGGCCATACAGTTTGAAACCAATATAAGTGTCTGTGTTTACTTGATCGGGTTTGAGCGGCTTGGGACTGGCGGGTGAGAGAGATTTGTCCTGACTGTGGGCCAGGCAGGGAAACTCTAGCAACAGCTTTGACCAAAGAAATTGCAAAAAGGTAAGTAAATAAATGGGTAAAAGGAAGATGTTCTCAAGGGGTGCGGTTGCCCCACTGAACTAGACCACTTTGAAGAATGCCCAAGCTTTGTCTTCGGCTCACACTGGCTACAGCAGCCTCGCCTAGCTCTTCTCTCTTAGTTGTCCTGGGGGTTCCTAAGGATCAGGTTTCATCAGTAGGTAATGGAATAGGGATGAGCCGTAGGAATAATTGGTAATTATATTTACCTCTCTTCTTGGTGTTGTGATCACATTCTTCCGGCCTCCTTTGGAGGGTTGAATGAGGTCAAACTGGCTAGTTGTGGTCAATGAGTTGTCTGTAGTCAAGTGTGTTACTTACAGGATAAAGCATGTAGTAGCTAACACAAGATCTATCCATGCTGTCCTTCCTTCTGGAATGGAATCCAGCAAAAAGTGGGGACTATACCATTGGTCTGCATACCTCAGTGACTTTCATAAATGTTGACCAGAGCCACCACATGCCCAACCCCTTCCCAACCAACGTCCATAAGCAGATAGCATGAATGAGAAAGTTTTATGGGGTAAAGCTGTTGGGTACAGTGGTTTGTGTGCATGTGCGTGTGCGTGTGCGTGTGTGTGTGCGTGTGCGTGTGCGTGTGTGTGTGTGTGTGTGTATGTAGGTGTGATCCTAGCACTCAGGAGGTTAAGGCAGGAGGGTCTTGAGTTTGAGGCTATCCTGGACTACACAGAAAGATCTTATCTCGAAACTGACACCAACGTGAACCCACAAGAAATGCGTATACACGGCTGGAATTGCAGCCAAGCGGTGGTGCCTGCCTACCATGCAAACAACCGAACAGTGCACAGTGGTTCCGGTTCAGTGTTCTCGAGGCAGGAGGTAGGGTGATTTGTCGTTACAGCATGACTCAGTCTCTCCTAACCGATACAAGTTATTTTGGGCAAATTACAATAATGTAATTTGACTGTCCACCGGCAAGTCTTTATGGTAATAACTCCTTTGTTCGGTGACTCACTGCCTGTTGTCAGTTAAGTCCACAGCTCTTCAGCGTTGCTGCTCAGCCTCAAATCTAACCTTCTAGCCCATCCACGACCTCGGTAACAAACCCCAAAGGTTATGCTGTGCACCTGGGGTCCTTGAACATCGGGATGACCGCTTCTCACCGGCGTGGTCTGCGTCCTGTTCAGGACTTTGCCAAGTGTTGCACGCTCTGGCACCAAGCATCGTATCCCTGAGCCATGCCCTGCATAATGTGTATAATGGAGAGGAACTGGAAAGGTCTGAGTGGTTCCCAGAACGGCACTGAGTAAGCTAATTATCATGATCAATAACCCAAAGTGCCGGGCAGGTGTCAAAGGGGACAAACAGGAGTGGTGTGCATTGACACTGATGGAGACGTTTATGTGCACAGTCTACAAGGCGGCACATGCCTCTGCTCATAGCACTTAATGTATTTTATACTTACAGAACCCCCGGAAGTGTGCTGACTGGAGCAATGGCCGTTGCTCTGTATGCAGGTAGATTGCTTGGGTGGAATGAGGAAACATTTCCACATGGGCTACATTGTTGGTCTTCATACCAACAATGTATGATAATGTGTGATAACAGTGATGCCTGTGGTACTCTGAGCACTTATGAAGGGCTGGAAGGTACCATGAAGTTTGTGAGATAACCCTCATAAAATGTAAAGCCATGCAAAAGACTGACGTGAACTCTACTCAGTGTGATAAGAAAACCAAGGCAATTGAAATCATGTCGTTTGCTGCAGGTCTCAGTGGAAGTCAATGTCAGCGTTGGGGTTTGTACTCGAGTAGTTTAGCTCTGTGGTGTGTGCTCTTAATCACTGCGCTGCTGTCCAAGTTATAAGTGCGGTTGTTGAAATGCTCGTCCTCAAAGCACTTCAACCTGGTGTCTGTGATGTCATTTCTGTTCATATTGTTTGTCCCACAGACGTCACTGAATGCTCCCCAGCGGCAAAAGACCTGTAGGGGTGGTGGGACCAAGAATGCAAGTCATCCAGATCACAAGCCTTGCCATCCGGGAGTGGATAGTCCAGTAGGAGAAGCAGACAAGTGGAATGTGTAGAAAGACGCATCTGATATTCTAAGAGAAAGAAAGACATCCTGGCCCTGGGGAGTAGGGTGAAACTATATCTTAGAGTTTCTATTGCTGTGAAGAGACACCATGACCACAGCAACTCTTATAAAGGACAACACTGAATGGAGGTGATGGCTTACAGTTCAGAGGTTCAGTCCATTATCATCATGGCAAGGAGCATGGCGGTGGGCAGGCAGACACGATGCTGTTCACATCTTGATCAGAAGGCAACAGGAAGTGGACTGAGACACTGGGTAGTATCTTGAGTGTATATGACACCTGAAAACCCACCTCTACAGTGACAGACTTCCTCCAACAAAGCCACACCTCCTAATAGTGCCACTCCCTTTGGGGGCATTTTCTTTCAAACTACCACAAGCTGTGAGGGCAGGAAGAGCCTTTGGAGAGAACAGCAGCAGCAGACAAGGCTGCCGGACTACGGAGAAAGCTCTGCCATCTGCTAGGCCTCTCCTGCCCTGGTTGGGAGCAAGCGAGACTCCTCAAATAATGTGGATAAGACCACTGACTGGATCAGAGGAGTTGCTGTGGGATGTTCTGTATGGCAAATGTGTTGCTGATTGGTCAATAAATAAAACACTGATTGGTCATTGGCCAGGCAGGAAGTGTAGGCAGGACAAGGAGGAGAATAAAGCTGGGAAGTGGAAGGCTGAGTCAGAGAGACACTGCCAGCCGCCATGATGAGAAACAGCATGTGAAGATGCCGGTAAGCCACGAGCCATGTGGCAAGGTATAGATTAATGGAAATGGATTAATTTAAGCTGTAAGAACAGCTAGCAAGAAGCCTGCCACGGCCATACAGTTTGTAACCAATATAAGTCTCTGTGTTTACTTGGTCGGGTCTGAGTGGCTGTGGGACTGGCAGGTGAGAGAGTTTGTCCTGACTGTGGGCCAGGCAGGAAAACTCTAGCTACAGAGGAGCAACTTACTATTCATAGAAAACACGCACCAAATGTCAGCCAGGTGGATACCTTCATACACACTCACTTAATTCTCTAAACAGCCCTGAGGGTAGTATGTCCCCAACTTCACAAAGAACTGAAATCAATTCCAGTTCACCAGCACAGCTGAGGTTTGAACCTAAGCAATCTGGCTCCAAAGTCAGCTTTAGTTACCACTTACCTGTTCTAATTTTTGTTGAAGATATGTATGTGTCTAAGAGGACATGGTTGGGGGACGGGGAGGCCTGAAGGGCAAGAAAGCTGTTGCAATAATCCAGTCACTGTCCCAAATTTCCACAGCATCTCATTCAAGGGCTCGTCTGACCTTTCTTTCAACGGTTAGCTTTGCACCCAGTTGTTCTCTCTCTCTCTCTCTCTCTCTCTCTCTCTCTCTCTCTCTCTGTTTTGTTTTTCAAGATAAGTTTCTCTGTGTAGTTTTGGTGCCTGTCCTGGATCTCACTGTGTAGACCAGGCTGGCCTCAAACTCACAGAGATCCTCCTGGCTCTGCCTCCCAAGTGCTAGGATTAAAGGTGTGCACCACCACCACCCAGCTTTGTGGTCTCTTCTTATTGGAAAAAAATTGAAAACAAGGAACCTATAACACATGTAACATCACACACACACACACACACACACACACACACACACACACACGCATGATCACACACCCATATGTAGGCACACACATATACATGTACATGCACACACTCATATGCATGCACACACATGTATGCATGGGCAAACATGCACCACACACACACACATACACACACAATCGCATGCATGCTCACACAGCCATGTGCACACACATATATACATGCACATACACATGCCCCACCTCCCCACCACACACACCATGTGCAAGGGTATTAATTAATGGCTTCTGACATCCTGTGGTCCTTTTATTCTGTAGAGAGCAGATCTCAATGGCATTTGCAGTAACAAACCACAGTACCTGGTACCTTACAGTCCAACACCTTCCCAAGGAGCCACGGAGATATAGACTCTAGGACAGTGGTTCTCAAGCTTTCCAAGCTGCAAGCCTTTAAATACAGTTCCCCATGTTGTGGTGACCCCCACTATAAAATTATTTTGTTGCTACTTCATAACTGTAATGTTGCTATGTTATGAATAGGATGTAAATATCTGGTATGTGGGATGTCTGGTATGTGACCCCCAGAGGCGTCGCGCCCACAGCCTGAGAGCCGCTGCTCTAGACCAACTCTCTAAGGTGGGTAGAATAACATCTCTTTAACAAGGAGGACAAAAGCAGATTAGATGATGTTCAGAATTCCTACCCAAAGTCACTTTTCAACTTTAGATCCTAGGCTCAGACCTAAGTCTCTGGTTCTGAGTCCGGTTCTCTTTCTGTAGCTGAAGAAAATTCCAGATGCCCTTGGACAATGCTGTCCTAAACTGACATCTGTGTTCTATTTTGCTTGTATGAAGCTCAATGTTTCAAGAAATTCCATCCATCTTTTTACTACGTAAAGTGGGTAGGCAGGCGATACTGGATGTACCTTCTAAAATGTTTTTATTAACATGCATTTATATGCCAATACAAATGGGCTTCATTGTGGCATTTCCCTACATGCACATAATGTATTTTGATCATATTCATGCCCCCTTCCTCCCTCCTGTTCCCCTCACTAACAGTAACCCCCTCCTCTTCTCAGCAAGGCTAGATGAATTTTTCAGGTAGGTAACCCTTAGCAGGTGTTTAGGGTGTCAGGGCTGGAGAGGGAAAGAAGGCAAGCCCGGCCCCCACGGGATGCTGTCACCACATCCCCTTGTGTCTGGGCTTTCTTGCACCTTCCATTTGAAGTCTTCATTAAATGTCGCTGCCTCGGCATCCATCCCCACACACTTTGATGTGGATCTGAGTATGAGCTCGCAAGCTCTCTGACTCACTTCTACCTCAAAGAAACTAATTATGAGTCAACTCACCCCAGGTATGTCAAAATCCTAGGAGTCATCGACAATCCCCCGGTGTATGCTGTGGGAATGCATAAAAAAATACAGTTTGTGAACATATCCAGCCGTTCCTTTTTTTTTTTAAGGAGGAGAAAAACAAACCAGGAGAGATTAAGCGTCTTGCTGCTCTCTCTACTAGCACGTTTAGTCACTCGTGATAGCAGTGTCCTGCCTGAGCTGAGCCTGTCCTGTGTCAAGTCGAGAGCCGTGAACGCACAGGCCAAGTTCCTGTTCTCAATCAAGAACGAGGAATCAGAGAACGGGGTACCGGACAGTAGGGTGTCAGGTCTTGAAAAGTGCTGTGAAGCAAACCAGACAGATGGAATGATGGGTAGCAACCTCGCAGGGACTTCACACACAGTAGTCAGTACGGAAGCATCTTGGGAGGGCCAGACATCGGGAAGGCTGCCAGATGACACACACACACATTTGGGCAATAATACATCGGGTCTCAGCATGGAGGGGCTGAAAGAGTGTGCTATGCCCCGAGTGTGAGGAGTGGCCCAAGAGGGAGAGCCTAGAAACGGGGTGGCCGCCAGATCACAGCATTTTATAGGCAGCAAAGACGGGTGGGTTGTTTTCATACTTGAATTGAACTAGTAAGGAGGTTAAGTCAAAATGGTCCAATGTCCTCGGTGTCTTCAAAAGTGGTTTTTATAAGCGGTGTCTCTGGCAACTAGTGCATAGTTGAGCGAAGGGGAGTGTGTCTCAGCGCAGGAGGCTACAAAGCACTTAGTCTAGACGGGTTGAGGGACAAACATTTATGACGTGCAGTTCTGGAGGCTGGGAGGTTCCAGGTCAGGGTGCTGGGAGACTCCGCTTGCGGTGAGGGTTCTCCCCTGGGCTATCAGTAGGCCACACCAAGTGCCCGCTGTGTCTTGCTGTGTATTCAACAGGACCTCTCTTTAGTGTCTATGAACCGAGAAAGGAGAGAGGAGAGGTGGGGTGGGGGGATGGAGAGGGAGATCTTTTCCTATAAGAGGACTCACGCGTTTTTTGTCAGTTACAGGACAAGCAAGCACAGGGAAGGGGGGCGCGACTGTTGGGGTCCAGGTGAGACAGGGAGGCATGGATGGGGTTGGGCATAACTGGAGGGAAAGAGATATATGGTGATATTTTATTTGTACTGAAATGTGATTTTATTTGTATGTAAATAAATAAAGTTGCCTGGGGGTCAGAGCTAATAGCAAGCCATAGCAGAGCTGGGCATTGGTGGCTCACGCCTTTAATCCCAGCACTTGGTAGGCAGAGCTAGGTAGATCTCTTTGTGTTCAAAGATACAGCCAGCATTGGAGACACACGCTCCAATGTGTGTCTGGAGGCAGTGACGAGGCAGTCACGTGGTTGGCTTTACAACCAATGAGAAGGCAGAACAGAAAGTCTATATAAAGACAAACAGACAGAAAGTAGGTCTCTTTCGGAGATGTCTCTTGGCTGAAGAGGCTAGCTGCAGCAGGCGGGTAAGGCTCTTAGCTCTGATCTCTTGGCTTTCTTCTTTGCATTGGTTCTGTGTTTCTTATTTAATAAGACGGTCGGTTATATCTACAGAGATAGACTGGCTTAGGCCATCCTTTAGAATCAGAGCTCAGAGACAGGCCCCCAGCAAACATCTCCACATGTGGATATAATGAGAAATCCGTGGATGTCTGGGAAGAAGACTTATTTATTAAGGGATGAAATGAGGATCACACACTCACGTATACAAAATAAAGTAACGCCGCTGCTGATCCAGCTGCCGTGGTCCTGCCGTTCTGCCCAAGGGCGATGAGGACTAACTAAATGTAAGCCAGGCTCTCCGCCACTTACTTCTGCTCCGACCACCCAAGAGAGAGAGCACGTGACCCCCTCCTTAGTTTTATCCGGTCATGTATCCAGAGAAAGCCATGCCGATAGGGCTAGCCACTCCAGATGTCGTTGGCTAAACGGGTCAAACTCCCACAACATTTGTTGACCTCTGTTCATCTCTCAACCCCTTGCTACGCCCTTGTCTCATTTGTTGAGCCTAGCATTAGGTGTTTCTTAAGTGCCCAGCATATTTTTCATTAAATAGATATGAGTCCTGTCTCATGTCAGATTGATTCGGGTCGGCTCCACAAAACTTTGAGATGAGATCAGGCAGTATGGGAAACGCCCAGCCTTCTCCCATTTGATGTTCTTTTTTTTGGTGGGGGGGGCGCTTTGAGACAAGGTTTCTCTGTGTAGTTTTGGTACCTGTCCTGGAACTCACTCTGAAGCCCAGGCTGGCCTCGAACTCACAGAGATCTGCCTGGCTCTGCCTCCCGAGTGCTGGGATTAAAGGCGTGTGCCGCCACCACCCAGCTTGATGTTCTTTTTGTTTCATTAATTCATTAATTCATGAATGATTTTGATTGATGGGTAGGAGCCCCTCACAATGGTTAGTTCTGCATGTTCAGATTCAAAAAAAAAAGGTGCAGCCCTAGCCCTCAACAATCTCAAAGACAACAGAAAAGAAAGATGGGCAAGCAAAAGAATATAACAAAGGAAGACAGGTGAGACACATAGGGTAGAGGACACTGAACGGAGCCTGGGAGGCAGTCATTCTTGGAGAGGGAAGAGAATGGTACCCGCAGCAGACACCCACTGTCCCGGATGTTCGGGAGGGAACTGTACCAGAATGGACAGGCATCTGATTTCATAACCCCCCGCCCCGTGTTGGCCAGACTCATCTTCAAGATACATGCGTATTTGCTATGAATGTCTGGGAGCTATGTGAGAGACTTTTAAAAACATGAGACGGAGGGCCTTCTGGGTTGGCAGTAGCCCAGGCAAAAAGTAAAGGCACAAACTGTG
Source organism: Peromyscus californicus insignis (assembly GCF_007827085.1). NCBI lineage: Eukaryota > Metazoa > Chordata > Mammalia > Rodentia > Cricetidae > Peromyscus > Peromyscus californicus. The sequence goes on from NW_026294535.1 coordinate 11,892,187, forward strand.
TGTGTTAACGGCACGTTGGTACTGTTGGGCATAGGAATGTAGGGAGAGGCAGTGACGAGGCTCTCAGTGCGGGCAGGACCCAGACCACCACGGGCCTAGTTTACTAGTATGAATGAGCTTGGATCAGACTGAGTGATGGGGACCCAGAAAAAAGTGTTTACAACACACACACACACACACACACACACACACACACACACACACACACACACGCATCTGATTTCATTAACATTTCATTAACTCCCCCGCCCCCGCCCTCCACCACCCCCCCCCGGGGGGTTGGCCAGACTCATCTTCAAGATGCATGCGTATTTGCTATGAGTGTCTGGGAGCTATGTGAGAGACTTTTAAAAACATGCAACTCCCAAGAAACTAGATATTTGGAGAGGGCAGGGAAAGAGGAAAGAAGAGAGAAACTCACAGCAGCTCCAGGAAGAATTTTCAGCCCTCTTCTAGGCCCCGGGGAAAGGAGGACACGGGAAAGGAACTGTCTGTTACGTCTGCAGACGTCCGAGGCAAACCCTGCTCCTGTCCAGAGCTGGCGATTCATGCTGAACGTAAAGGCAATTGGTGCCCGCTTTCCAGGGCCGCCACGCCAATTCCAGCTGCAATAAGAAGGTGTCAGGAGCCAGGAGGCCCAGTTGGGCCAAGGTAATTTTTCCAACGGGCATACCATTGAGGCATTGCTAGTAAAAAGCCCCTAATTGTCCTGATTGGACTTCCATAGCATACCTTGGCATGCCTTGGCATTCCATACCTTGGCAGCTTAAGGTGAGGTGGAATGTGCAGGACCCAGGCTGGCTGCATGCACGCTGCCTTGCAGAATCTTGATGGGTGGTGTGGAAATCTGCACCAGTACACACACACACACACACAATCCCGATTCATTATATTTCAATACATATACGCTTATCTGTAAGCATGTATTTTAAATGGCACAGAAAAATTTGCCCCAAGGCACACTGCAAACTAAAGTCACAAGATTATGGCTTCACTTTGTGCAGAAAGCTGGGAATAGCAACGTGGAAATACACCCAAGCATCCCAGATCTGCATGCAGGAACTGGGAAGGTGTGAGCTGTGCTCTTTGTACAGCGTGGCTGAGCAGAACCGGCCTCCGGCCAGGGCTAGGAAATCAGTGGGAATTGCTAGATTATTTAGAATGAATACACCCCCTTTTCTATTGCAGCTACAAAAAAAATCCATGAAGTCTCTGCTGCCTGACGATCTTTTAAGTGGCTACATCTCTACTTAAATCGGTTTGTGTTAAAGTTAAATGAAGCTTAGAATTTCTGTTTCTCAATTGCATTTGCCACATTTCAAGTGCTCAGTAGCCATGTGTGGCGGGTTGGCTGGCCTATTGGATGGACGCGGGGCATTTCCTGCTCAGCTGACACGGGAACCCTCCATGCTTTTTCCTCAGATCACGGACTCTGAATGCTGCTCCAGCCTTGGTTTGTTAATTGATGAAGAAATCGATTTTCTCGCTGTATCTCCATGTTCCATCTTGCGTTAGCACCATGGTGGTGGCACGGTAGAGCCAAAGCCAAAGTTCACCGAAGGCAAATTATCTTCTTGCCATTTTGCACCAAAGCCAAGCTCATAGAGGAGCTGATATGGGATTGTCTTGGAGAAGCGGAAAGGAGAGGGAAGAGAAAGGCTGGAGGAAGAGAGACTGAGGCAGGTCCTCCACGGGGAAGAGGGGCAGTGACCAGGAAAGCGGAAACGAAATAGCAACATATTCTGGCTTAAGCCCTGGAGAATACAGTCCATGCCGGCAAGGGAGGTGCGGCAGCAGGAAGCAGTTCATCTCACTGCGTCTGCAGGCAGGAAGCAGAGGGAGATGAATAATGCTCCTCAGCTCCCTTTGTCCTTCTCTGGTCTTGGACCCCAGCCCATGGGATGATGTCACGGACGTTCAGGGTAGGTCTTTCCACCTCAGTTAAGCTACTCCAGAAAATCCCTCACAAACATGGCCAGAAATTGGTTCCCATGGTGATTCTAAATTCTGTCAAGTTGGCAACCAAGATTAACCATCACAGGAGATTCGTGTTAAAAGAGAGGAAATAGCCGGGCGGTGGTGGCGCATGCCTTTAATCCCAGCACTTGGGAGGCAGAGCCAGGCGGATCTCTGTGAGTTCGAGGCCAGCCTGGGCTACCAAGCGAGTTCCAGGAGAGGCGCAAAGCTACACAGAGAAACCCTGTCTCGAAAAACCAAAAAAAAAAAAAAAAAAAAAAAAAAAAAAAAAAAAAAAAAAAAAAAGAAAAGAGAGGAAATAATTATAACTGTGTAAAAGGAGGAAATTTGGCTGCACAGAGGGCCATCATGGGTTCATATGCACAGAGGGCCATCATGGGTTCATATGCACAGAGGGCCATCATGGGTTCATATGCACAGAGGGACGTCATGGGTTCATATGCACAGAGGGACGTCATGGGCTCATATGCACAGAGGGCCATCATGGGTTCATATGCACAGAGGGCCATCATGGGTTCATATGCACAAAGGGACGTCATGGGTTCATATGCACAGAGGGCCATCATGGGCTCATATGCACAGAGGGCCATCATGGGTTCATATGCACAGAGGGCCATCATGGGCTCATATGCACAGAGGGCCATCATGGGTTCATATGCACAGAGGGACATCATGGGTTCATATCTAGAGATGGACATCATGTGTTCATATGCACAGAGGGATGTCATGGGTTCATATGCACAGAGGGACATCATGAGTTCATATGCACAGAGGGACATCATTGGTTCATATGCACAGAGGGCCATCATGGGTTCATATGCACAGAGGGCCATCATGGGCTCATATGCACAGAGGGACATCATGGGTTCATATGCACAGAGGGACATCATGGGTTCATATCCAGAGATGGACATCATGGGTTCATATCTAGAGATGGACATCATGTGTTCATATACACAGAGGGCCATCATGGGTTCATATGCACAGAGGGACATCATGGGTTCATATGCACAGAGGGCCATCATGGGTTCATATGCACAGAGGGCCATCATGGGTTCATATGCACTGAGGGACATCATGGGTTCATATGCACAGGGGGACATCTTGGGTTCATATGCACTGAGGGACATCATGGGTTCATATGCACAGAGGGCCATCATGGATACGTATGCACAGAGGAAAGGCTGCAGGAGTGGCCAGCACAGTGTGGGTTCCTTCATAAGAGACCCACTGTCCTAGATTCTTGATCCAAGGCTTTCAGCTTTTAGAGTCGTGAGAAAATAAATTTCTCCATTAAACTGCTGCAGTCCGCATTGCTTTGTGATGGTAGCCCAAGGCAGTCCATCCATTCAGCTCTCTCTGTCAGTCATCTAGAATGTTTGGCCCCCTAAAGACCTGACAGCACATTCACATGTCAACAGGCCCTCCTATTGACCTAGATGTTGTATGCTTTGGCCAGGTGTGATTGGAAGGTGGTATTGTGCGATGTTTTGTTTGTGTTCTGACAAATAAAGCTTGCCTGGAGATCAGAGGGTGGAGCTAGCCACTAGTTAACCATAGAGGACAGGCAGTGGTGGCACACACCTTTAATCTCAGCACTTGGGAGGAGGAAGCAGGAAGATCAGGAGTTCAAGGCCACCCTGGGCTACATGGGATTAAACCAGTCTAAAAGAGAATCGGAGGCAGGCAGTGGTGGTGCACGCCTTTAATCCCAGCACTAGGGAGGTGGAGACAGGAATATGAGGTGGATAGAGACAGGATCTCGACCCCCATTTGGTCTGAGGATTTGTAGAGGTAAGAAGTGGCTCTTCCTCTGCTTCTCTGATCTCCAGACCAGCTTTGTTTGTCAGAACACACACACACACAAAACATCACACAGCAAGGCGTCTACATAGTCTATTGCTGTGAAGAGACACCACACTAAGGAACCTCATAAAAGAAAGCATTTAATTTGGGACTCAATTACAGTTATAGAGGGCTGGTCCATGATCATCATGGCAGGATACGGGCAGGCATGGCACAGGAGCCGTAGCTGAGACCTTTACATTCTGATCTAGAGGCAGCAGGCAAAGAGAGAAAGACTGGGCCTGGCATGGGCTTTTGCAACGTCAAAGCCCATCCCCAGTGACACTCTTCCTCCAACAAGGCCACACCTCTAATCCTTTCCAAACAGTTCCACTAACTAGTGGCAAACATAGTATTCAAACATAGGAGCCCATGGGGGCCATTCTCCTTCAAACCACAAATTAAGACAAAGATCCTGTTGCATTTAGAGGTTGGAACCCATGGGACTAAAGCTTCCAAGAGCTGAATATGAGAAAAAGAAGCAAGCTGGAGTAGGGGGACCTGACCTTCTTACAGGCACACGAATGTGGATTAAATGCAGCATGCCCAGGGCCGTGTAGACCACACTGCTCTTGGACTCAGCTGAGGGGCCTGGAGCCTCCATACCTACCTGTGTACTCTCACAATTGGGGCTCAGGGTCTCTGAAATGAATGGGGCCCCTTTGGAGGAAACACTGCTGTGCAGTGTATGGCTGGAGCCTCAGACTACTGGAGGTAAGAGTACAGCTGCCCTTCCTAGCAGGACCCAGAAAAGATTGTGGGTTCAGTATGTCACGCCATCCTGTGGAATGGTGACTACAGGCCATTTAACTTTAATCCAACAAGAACCAATTCTGAATGTGGTGTGGCTCAGTGGGTAGAGTGCTTCTAGCAAGTACAAAGTCCTGGGTTTGCTACACTCCTACCACCCCTCACACACACACACACACAGCGTTGCATAAATTAGTAGTAGTGGCACACACCTGTCGTCCTAGCACTTAGAGAATAGAAGCCAGAAGATCAGAAGTTCAAGGTCATCAATGTCATGATGAGTTCTAGGTCAGCCCGGGATACAAGAGACATTATCTTTAAAAAGGAAGCTCAGGCCGGGCGGTGGTGGCGCACGCCTTTAATCCCAGCACTCGGGAGGCAGAGGCAGGCGGATCTTTGTGAGTTCGAGGCCAGCCTGGTCTCCAAAGCGAGATCCAGGAGAGGCGCAAAGCTACACAGAGAAACCCTGTCTCGAAAAACAAAAAAAAAAAAAAAAAAAGGAAGGAAGAAGGAAGGAAGGAAGAAAGGAAGGAAGGAAGGAAGGAAGGAAGGAAGGAAGGAAGGAAAGAAAGAGGGAGGGGGAGGAAGGGAGGGAGGGAGGGAGGGAGGGAGGGAGGGAGGGAGGAAATAACCAATTCTATAACCCTCCTTTCACATTTAAATTTGTGACCTGAGATCCGTGCTTTCTGGGTGAGTCTGAAGCAGAGCCCAAGCAGGACATCTGGGATCCAGTCAAATGGTGATACTCAGCGGGGACAGTTTGTAGAGGTGCAGGTGGGATGGAGAAGGGCCAGCAAGAGATGAGGAAACTCGGACCGTGGGGCAGCTGGCAAGGCGACCCTGCTGGCGGAACAGAAGCTGCCGGAGACGGTCACATGGCAGCCGAGACCATGGTGGGTGGCGGAGTGGTCATTGCCCCTTACAAGTCCAGCAGGAAGAAGTACCCAACCCCCTTCTCCCATCCGTTGATGTCTAGAAGAGACCTGATGGCTGGACTCAGCACAAGCCAGCAGGTAAACAAGTCTACATAGGTCGGCTTTCTACTCCGTGACAGCATAAAAGAGTAGAGACGGAGTTGCCGAGGCAAAAGGACAACGCCGCCGCTGCCGCACAGCTTCCAGACCTGCTTCCTTCCATGGAGTCCTCCAGGCGTCATCGCTGTGTTGGGAAAACGGTGATTCCGTCTGTCAGCGCTCTCCTCCTCCAGACTCCCTCTCCCCTGCATCCTCCTTGGTTCAGGTGGACTGCCATTCACAGCATGGGCCTGTTGTGAGCGTTGGGCGGAGCCCGTGAGCCGGGCCTGACCAATGGAGGTTTTCCATGTCTTTGTGGCCAAAGCAAACCCATTCGGCCAATTAGTGTCCTTATCTTTTCATATACACAGCAGCATAGATTTGAAGAGGTGTTTTAGTGTTTCGCCCCACTGGACTTCAGAAGAGATGCCCCATGAGAACAGTCACCTTGTCTCCTCTGTATCCAGCTGTATCTACAGTACCTGAAAAAGTAAGTGTTCACTATGCATGTGCTGAGTGAGTGAATTCCTCCACAGTCACACAGGCACCATGTGATAGCTTTGAACCTAGACTTCTTTTTTTTAATTAATTAATTTATTTATTTTTCTATCATCAGCTTGATACAGTACAAATTCTTATCCTAATAGCGAAATGTTCCATAGAGGCTTGCCCAGTAATTGAGTAAAACCAAAACTTATTATAAGCCACAGGCATCCTAGGGTCCCCCCTGCTATGTAGCCTCCCTGGTTCTGTGGGTTGCAGTCTGATTGTTCTTTGCTTTATACCTAGAATCCACTTATGAGTGAGTACATACCATGTTTGTTCTTCTGGGTTTGGGTTACCTCACTCAGGATGATATTTTCTAGTTCCATCCATTTGCCTGCAAATTTCATGCTGTCATTGTTTTTCTCTGCTGAGTAGTACTCCATTGTGTGTATGTATCACATTTTCTTAATCCATTCTTCAGTTGATGGGCATCTAGGTTGTTTCCAGGTTCTGGCTGTTATGAATAGTGCTGCTATGAACATAGTTGAGCATGTATCTTTGTGATATGATTGAGCATTCCTTGGGTATATGCCCAAGAGTGGTATGGCTGGGTCTTGAGGTAGATCGATTCCCAATTTTCTGAGAAACCACCATAGAACCTAGACTTCTTCCCCACCCCCCCCCCCCCCCGGAGCTGAGGACTGAACCCAAGGCCTTGTGCTTGCTAGGCAAGCATTCTACCACTAAGCTAAATCCCCAACCCCGAACCTAGATTTCTTAATGCCAAAGCTCATAGGCCTGGCAATCACATCCCTTTCCCTAAATTGAGTTTGTCGACTCACGTAGGTCTAAAAGTTAAAGGTTGTTTTGTGTGTGTGTGTGTGTGTGTGTGTGTGTGTGTGTGTGTGTGTGTGTGTGTTTACAGTTTGGCAATGGTGTTAAAAGGTTCTATTGGTCTAGCTTGTATCATTTAAAATCATCTGTGTTGGTTGACTCTTTGTCAGTATGGCAGGAAGTAGGGCTATTTGGGTAAAGGGGACCTCAATGTAGAAAATGCCTCCCTCAGAATGGCCTGTAGCCAAATCCGTGGGTCATTTTCTTGATTGATGGTTGATGGAGGAGGGTCCAGTACACTATAGGCAATGTCATGCCTGATGGTGCTGGGCTGTACAGAAAGAAGGCTGAGCAGGCCCCGGGGACCAAGCCAGTAAGCAGTGTTCCTCTATAGCCTCCACCTCAGTGCCTGCTTTCAAGTTCTTGCCTTGAGTTTTCTTCATTATGGACTGTAATCTATAAACTAAATAATCTCTTTCCTTCCCAAGTTATTTTTGGTCCTGGTGTTTATCACAGCAATGGGAAGCTAACTAGACCATTACCTAGCCCACGGACAGAGACAGTGAGAGACTCCCATGGCCACGTCTGTGTTTGCATTCACCATCCTATTGCGGCGACAGAATGGTGCCACTGCCATTATCTAAGGCTTGGGTGAAAGGAATATGGATGGGCTTCATCCCTAAGTGGCTCGTAAGTGATGCCTATGGAAGCCAAGTGACGTCACAGAGTAACAAGAAAAGTAGAGGGTCACATGTCAAAGAGCGGGCCCCCCGGGAGGTCAGAGTGATCATCTCCTGGTGGTGAGTGCCAGTCACAACGCACACTCTTGCCCTTAGGCTGAGCAGTACTAGTCATGCGGCTGTCTCCAGCTTGTTCTGTTTTTTTAAACTCAGCGTAGGGTTTTATAGTGGCAGAAGAGTTTAGCTATGATTCTCCGATTAAATCATGTGGAGCAACCTACAATTTAAATCTACCCTTCACGTGTTTTTATTTTATTTTATTTTATTAAATATGCCAAAGGCATCGCTCAAGTGTAGGAGGAGCCTGTGCTCTGCTACAAACCATGGAGACGCATGACTGGCGGCAGAAACCTAACAGAGGCAGCTCTGACCTAATTAGGGGTGTTTAGAGGAAGCCGACTCAACGCTGGAAACAGTTATTATTTGTTGAGCACGGTTAGTCATCTCTCTGCATCCTTTACAAGTCCCTTCTCGAATTCCCCTAGTGACTTTGCAATGTAAATATTATTTCCCCGGTTCACAGATGAGGAAGCTGGGACTCAAAGAGGCGTGCAATACATCTGATATGCGCCGCTTGAAATGGAGGACAGGATTCGAACTCAAGTCTATCAGACCTTGATAACTAGACTTTTTTAGCCCTTTCCTGGCATCAAAATGATTTTCAAGCCATTAAAGGGTGAAAACGTGTTTTTAATGTAAATTCCATTTTTAGTGTATGAACAGCTTTATAAAAATGGATAGTTGTGGGAAAAAATTTAAGTTTTTTATCTTCTGAGACCTTATTAATTGGTGACAAGGGTTACCCTGGTCATCTCCAGTATTTGCTATACTGTTAGTACTGAAGGAAAAACTCACCAGCCCAATGTGAACCATGAACTGGTCTGTAAACTGTTGAACATCAACACGAGCACTCACTGTAGGGCTGTAATGGTTTTACATTCTGAGCATCTTTGAATCTAGCTTCTATTTCCACTGAAAGGCATTCTGATGAGAGCTTAATATGTCCGTTGGGTCTCCTAGTGTCATGGGCTACAGCTCAGATGAAAGGCAGAGGAGTTCAGGCTTAGGCTGACAGAGCTGAGCTGCTCCAGCCGTTGCCAGTCCTAGCGGAGACCCACCAAGGGTGGCCCATCCAGGCTGGGGGACGTCGTGATGGGCAGTCTCCTGCCAAAGGCAACTACAATGTAATATCTTAGGCAGCACAGTCCTCCCCTGCCCTCCCCACCCAAACCCATATGCATTAGTACGTACCTTATGTTATTCTCAACTTAGAGATTAGAAAACGGGGTCTCATAAAGGTTAATGACTTGTGAAAAATAATTCACTTCATAAATACCTGTTGTTGTTGATGGTGCATATAATACTTTGTGTTTGCTTGGGGCAGAAACAAAGAAGAGGAGAACACTATAATATCCAGAAAATAATTGCGGCCAAGCTAGCAAAAGGCACACCAGAGCTGGTTTCTACGGGATAGTTTCTTATTGCGTATCAGGCCTCACATGAAGAGAGGCAACCTGTGTCCTGGGAACGGAATTTGAGCACAACGCCCCTTTCCTGGATTCGGGACCTGCTTGCGCTGTTCCACGGCACCTTAGGCACCAGGAGAGGAGAAATAAAGGTGGGTTTTCCTGCAGAGGTCGTACACAAGGCAGGCCATGCAGTAGACGTACACGGCCCTGTGTCTCAGCTAACCTAGAAAGCCCTGAAGCTGAAGAGTCAGCTTGGAGGAATCCAGTAACCGCAGAATCCAAGCGACAGCCAGCAGACTGACAAGAGCACACACACACAGGCAATATTCCAAATACGGCCTTATGATGCTCAGGTCTGGGTGATAGGCTTTCCCTTCTCACCCAACTCCGTTTCCTTATCTGATTAGACGTTGTTAGACTTTTATGGATTTAGTTAGAAAATGAGATTTCAGAGCAGTTGAGATTTCCTCTGTCCCTCCCCTTCTGAGAATCTTTCCGGAGACAGATTTTTCAAAAAGTCACTCAGCATTTTCAAGTCACTATTGTTTTTCTAAATCTCCCCTGAGCCAGGAACAAAGTCAAGGTGACCGAGGCCTTACAATACATACAGGAAGTTCTGCCCTTTGACCTGGGAAACGGAAAGGAAGGTGAAGAGGAAGACAATAAAGAAAAAAAAAAAAAAAACGCCCGGAGGAGGTCTGATTTGGGTACACCTTTCACACTAGCCCACAGAGATTTTAAAGGTGGAATCTGTCTTTTTTTTTTTTTTTTTTTTTAAGTGAGAACCTTGTTCTCTCCATCCAGTCGGGCCTCTTGCTGTTAAAAACCACTCTGCTCACACAGGACCAAGGCAGGCAGTTCTAGGAGACATGGGAAGGAAAGGTTGACAGTCATTCCCTGCTGACCCACACAGGGGCACTCTCCACACTCGAGTCTCCCATTCCCCTCCTCCCTCGCCACATCCCACATCTTCCTTCCTCCTGTGTGGTTTCTCTTAGCCCGTGTCTGGTTCTCGCTTGCCTTCACCAGCTCCCTTATGCTGTTCTTGATGTCTCCTTCCTCCTCCTGCTCATCCCCAGGCAGTCCTCCTCCTGCTCATCCCCAGGCTTCCTCCTCCCTCTCATCCCCAGGCAGTCCTCCTCCCTTTCATCCCCAGGCAGTCCTCCTCCTGCTCATCCCCAGGCAGTCCTCCTCCTGCTCATCCCCAGACTTCCTCCTCCCTCTCATCCCCAGGCAGTCCTCCTCCCTCTCATCCCCAGGCAGTCCTTCTCCTGCTCATCCCCAGGCAGTCCTCCTCCTGCTCATCCCCAGGCAGTCCTCCTCCTGCTCATCCCCAGGCTTCCTCCTCCCTCTCATCCCCAGGCAGTCCTCCTCCTGCTCATCCCCAGGCTTCCTCCTCCTGCTCATCCCCAGGCTTCCTCCTCCTGCTCATCCCCAGGCAGTCCTCCTCCTGCTCATCCCCAGGCTTCCTCCTCCTGCTCATCCCCAGGCTTCCTCCTCCTGCTCATCCCCAGGCAGTCCTCCTCCTGCTCATCCCCAGGCAGTCCTCCTCCTGCTCATCCCCAGGCTTCCTCCTCCTGCTCATCCCCAGGCAGTCCTCCTCCTGCTCATCCCCAGGCAGTCCTCCCTGCCATGATAAATCCTAACTCTCTGCTCCTCAGCTTCCATTTCCGCCATTCGCTCTCAGTGGAGTTGGAGAAGCAATGTCCCCATCTCCTCAGGGTCTGTGGAGTGAGTTCAGGGTTACACATCCAGACAGACATCCCATTGACACTCGGGATCAGCGTAGACTAAATCCATAACCTGATTCCTCAGTTCTTATCACTCACACTGCGGCTCTTCTGGTTTTCCTTGTTCTTCTCTACTTGACCCACCTTTTCTGCCCCATCTACTACAGCGTGGTAGGGACGAGCCATCATGGGCTGAATTAACCAAACACTTTGTCTTAAGGTGTTTTTGTCCCATGGTGGTAGCTGGGTTCATTGCCAAGGTCCCCAAATGAAAAATGCACAGGCTCTTCACCCAGGCTGGGTCCGAGTTGCCAGTCGGAGTCTTAGGCAGATACCAAATACCAACAGGCTGTGTCACCTCTGGCCAGGCCCTTGGGTCACACCTTCCTTGGGCCTAGTTTTGCTTGTTACATGACTTCATATGTAGCCTCCAGCATTAAAAGATGATGGATAAGATTCGCAGACTTCCCAGGTCAACTATTCCAAGAGGTGATACATTGCTACATTGCCTCAACACAAGTTCTGACTGGTCAGCTGGGTCTGTCTGGAGCCATCATCCCATCCAGGGCTGACATCAGACCCTGGGAGAACTGACTCATGCTGCCCTGCCTAGGACAAGCCAGATTTATATGGGGAAAGTTCTGTGGTTAGTCAGCCATGACAGCACAGATAACTCCCATCTTCTCCCCAGTACACCTTTCCCCTAGATCAGCCGTCCATGCCTATTAATATGGTCTCAGTAAATCACGTTAGCTGTCAAGGGATTGGGCACATGGATTTGGAACGAGACAGGCTTGTGACTCGGAGGCTATCGCTTCCTGATGATTTTCTTTTGTCCCATGTGACTGTTAAGAGGGTTGGGTTGAACGCAGCAGAAACTGGCTGGCTTTAAAAAAAAAAAAAGTAAGAAGGGGAGATTCCTAGAAGGACCATGCTGGTTTAGAGTTCTCCATGACTTTTCTGTCTGAGGCCCAGAGACATTGTTACTCACCTATAATTTCCTTGTTGACTTCTTCATCATCAGGGTCTTCCTCATTAGACCGTGCCCTCCACGGGGCCAGAGACAGTGTTATTCCTGTTTGTTTATTCTTCTATCTCCAGAAATTTCAATAGTACCCAGCTCACCTAGTATTCTCAGAAGGATTCATGGGTCAAATCAATGAATGAAGAAGAATTAAAAATGTAAGCCCCGGAATGACCGCAGATACAGAGGCCAAAATGGCAGGAACTTCTAACGATTCTTTGTGTAGGTGTGGCTGTGGATGAACTCTGATTGCATTTCTCTGTGTCTGCTCCAGGCTCGCGTGCTTTGAAGAGAGAATCAGTTGGGCCAGAGGAGGATGACAGGCCCATTCTAGAAGCTATGACTTTGAAGGCGTGGGATTGGCGGAAACAGAGCTTCATGTGGGCAAAAGGAGGAAGGAGGGTAGACTCCCAAAGAATGGGTGCCAAGAGGATGCCTCTTTCTTTCCACCATGGTGATCATGGTAATTCTGCTCTCTAGAGGAATCTTCACAAGCTCTGTCTGTCAGTGGTCAATTTTCTTGTTTTCATGACTGAGAGTCTCACTTGCTCAAAGTAGAAGAACATGCTCAGGCGGGGCATGCCACCTTGAGTTTTGTATGCCTTCTGAGCATATCTCCATACATTTGTTTCTTATTTCCAGGCTCATGAATAAAAGATGCATCTACTTTACATTTGAAGAATGTGTGTTTTCATTTACCCCGTCTTTGTTTTATGCAAACCTGAATTGGGATCACATTGTTGTGGCTGATACTGTGATCTACCCAATCGCCACCGAGGGCTGCAATCTGCTTAGATCTGGGGATGAACCCTGATGGGGACCTCGAACTCCTTTGCTTATGACTGGACTAGAGACAAAATACACTCAGTTCTAGACTAGCAAAAACAATGCAAAATTACAAACGGCTTCCATGAGGATTTCCCTCCTTGTTGAGAAAGTCCTATGGGGAAAGGGAGGGATATGTCTTTTTTCATTTCTTTTTCCTTCTCACTGGGTTCCTTGCATGTGAGGATATACAGCTGGAGCAATCATATTATAGACATGAGGTAATACATATAAGAAAAAAGCCAGCATAAAGAAGGTGGCTGGATGAGAGAACAAGATGATTTGGGTCCATGATGGCATTTTGCAGCCTGCAAATCAACTCTGGATTCTGACATCAAAGAGAGATATCCATATTGCTTGATCACTCTTTCAGATTTACTGTTTCTTGTAGTCAAAAGTGCCTCCCTCATATCCCCTCCTTACTCACACTTAACCCTTGACTTCAGAATATTCGATTGTATCTCTTGCCAGTGTGAGGAAAGCTTGGGAAAGAAAAATCCACTAAGAACCATTATCAACACCCTTTTTTTTTTTTTTTGTTTTTTTTTTTTTTTTTTTTTTTTTTTGGTTTTTCGAGACAGGGTTTCTCTGTGTAGCTTTGCGCCTTTCCTGGAACTCACTTGGTAGCCCAGGCTGGCCTCGAACTCACAGAGATCCGCCTGGCTCTGCCTCCCGAGTGCTGGGATTAAAGGCGTGCGCCACCACCGCCCGGCATTTTTTTGTTTTTTTGTTTTGTTTTTCGAGACAGGGTTTCTCTGTGTAGCTTTGTGCCTTTCCTGGGGCTCACTTGGTAGCCCAGGCTGGCCTCAAACTCACAGAGATCCGCCTGGCTCTGCCTCCCGAGTGCTGGGATTAAAGGCGTGCGCCACCACCGCCCAGCAACACCCTTTTTTATAACTACTTTTTATAATTTTTTTTTTTAGTTTTATTTCTGTTCTTATGGTTAAAAAAAAAAATCTAACCAAAAGAAACTCAGGGCATGCCAAGCTTTATTTAGTTTACCATTCCAGATTCCAGTCCGTCACTGAGGGGAAGTTGAGGCAGGAACTCAAGCAATCAGTCACATCACGTCCACAGAAGAGCAGAGAGAAAAGACCACCACTGTGCTGCCTGCTGCTGCTCCTGCTCAGCCAACTTTCCTCACTCTAACACAGGTCTAGCCTGTGAAATGGTGCCTGCCACCATCGGGGTGGGTCTTCCCACCCCGGTCAACATTCAAAATAACACCCCCTCCCCAAAAATCACTCACAGGCCAACCTGTTCTAGATAATTCCTCAATTGAGATCCCCTTCTCGGGTGATTCTAGCTTGTGGCCAGCTAACATTTAAGACCTCCAATCACAGAGGTCATTTTGAATGTGTGAAAGCACACTACATACATAAATGCTTCATATACACTTGCTAATAATGTATCATTTAACTTTAAAACTGCTCCGTGATACTGTAGCAGGCTGTACCAATCTGGTGTGATTTTAGAATTTCTATACAGAAGGGAGTTAAAAGTGGCAGCTGAGTGGGAAGTGGAAGTGAGGTGTTGAAACGGCATTTGCATTGTGCTTTGAAGGTTGAGACACATGCAACTATCCCCACGGAACGAAGGGACAGCCAGGCAGCCCCACACTCCCACCTCCACTGTTTCACTGAAGTTGCTTCTATCTGGAAACCAACCTCCTTGTGCATTTTAGCAACCCCCTTAGGAGTCAAGGTACCCATCGGGAAGGCTCAGTGCTATTGACTTCGAGACTGGAAACTTGGAGAAATCCAATGAAATCCAGTGCTTCTCTAAGTCACTTTACCTTGCAATGGTGGATCTTCTCTCACATTTAACATGAGAACTTTGGGCTCAGAGGTACTGTCCGCACAAAGCATACAGCTCGGCAGCAAAGCCATGCCCTCAACCTTGGTCTCCTGATTGCCTCCCTTCCCACTGGATCAGCTGTTCTCAGTTTAGAAGTTGAGCAGTGTGGCCAAGAAGGGATCCTCTGCATGGAAAGGATCCTTTTTTGAGAACATAAGCTTTTTCCTACCAGAGAAGAGGGACAGAAGAACACCAGAGAGCTGGGAGAGGAAATAACCACCCATCACAAAGAGCATCCTCAAAGTGGTACCCACAGAGCATCCCACTCCTTATCCTGAGCAAGTGTTAATTCAGTGCCCTAACTCGCTCTTTCCCTCAGTGACCTGTGTGAGCCTCATCAGGCTTCACTAGACTTGGGAAGCCCACCAGCAAGAACTTTAGATTTTTGAGAAGGAAGGAAGGAACTAAGGAACAAAGGGAAAAGAGATGGCCTCTGTGTCTCTTTGTATGTGTGATTAGAGAATATTTCCAATTTCTCAATAAGCATGTGATCTCAGAAAAGGGGTCCTGTGTCCTCAAAAAAGGGAAGAATGATTTCAGGGATAGGCTGGGGAACCCAGTGAGTGGGGGCGGGGCAGGGTGGTTGTCAACCCCAAGGCAGCCTGGGGTTTTCCAAGTTCAAAGGGACCCATGGTCCAGAAGAGACATGGAAAGTTAGAGTGGGGGCCCCAATGGAGAAGAGGTAGAAGACCATAAGAGGGAACTTCATGGTGACAGATGGGCAAACTGAAAGGTTTACACATAAATGTGAAGAGACAGCATTCTGGCCGCTCCACTCAGGACCAGGACAGTGACATAATTTGTATAAGTGAGACACAGTGGTCTGGCAAGCATGGCAAGAATGTGGGCCAGAGGGCCCTGGGTTACTTCAGGTTGCCATGGTATTCAGCCAAAAGCAACAGAGCCAGACAGAGAAATGAGGCAGCTGTGTGCCTCAAGGATGTCAATGCCTGCTCTGAGGGCCAGGACAAAAGAGCCCTGTTCATTCCTTACTATGTTGGCCAATGAGTAGAGTGAGTAGTAGAGTGTAGCATTTAAGGACACAGGGTCTGGGAAACAGACAGCCTAGGGTTCGATTCTTGGCTCCTCCATCCCTTTGCTGTGTGACATTGAGCAGGCAACTTAACCCTTCTGTGCTTCATGGCTTTCATGTCTAGGCTAGTCACGGCACCTGATGGACGAGGTGGTTGTGGAAATTCAGTGAGATATGGACATGATTGAACACTGCTTAACCTAATGCCCAATACATGGTAGGACCTCAATCTTTACCTAATCATCTTTATAATGAAATTAGTAGACAGGGTAAAAATGAAGAAAGGAATAGTAGAAGCAGGAGAATAGGTGTGATACTATGTGTGTAATTAAAAAGTATCGAATGAAC
Source organism: Peromyscus californicus insignis (assembly GCF_007827085.1). Taxonomy (NCBI): domain Eukaryota; kingdom Metazoa; phylum Chordata; class Mammalia; order Rodentia; family Cricetidae; genus Peromyscus; species Peromyscus californicus. The sequence goes on from NW_026294535.1 coordinate 11,908,118, forward strand.
AGATGGGAAAGAAGATGAGCAGAGGGTGAAGTGTCAGTCAGAGATCCTCACTGGTAGCACTTCTGGTTTGTGTTAGATTAAGACTTCTTGGGTGCAAAGTTTTGAGCTCCCAAATGCCCACATGGAAGCAAACAATTCTGCACGGTTTTCGCATGCACGCTCATACACGTGGGCAAGACTTTCTTCCTGACAGACAACAGTTAAACATCAGCTGTCTGTAAGGGCGTCACTGCATGTCTATTTCCCTCCCAGGGGAATCTCTAGTCCAGAAGGAGAAGACACTCTACACAGTCCCCAAAGTCACTTCAGACCCGCATTCCTGTTCTCTTCATCCCAATGGCTGACACTTTCTGTATCAATGCTGCAACCCTTAATGCAGTTCCTCATGGTGTGGTGCAAAACCATAAAATTATTTCATTGCTACTTCATAACTGTAATTTTGCCGCTGTTATGAATCATAATGTAAATATATGCGCTTTCCAATGGTCTTAGGCGACCTCTGTGAAAGGGTCATTCAACCTCTTCAAATGAGGACATGACCAACAGGTTGAAAACCCCTGTTCTACATAATTTCATGGAAGGCTCCTGCATTTCTCATTCAAGGCCAGGACCAACTGGGTGACAATCAGTCTACTCTGAGGAAGGAGGGTGCTGGGGAATGGACCTACCTGAGGCATCTGAAGATGTCACAGCAGGATGGAAAGGCAGACTCAATCCTGGGAACAGGCAAAGCCTTTACCTACCTGTGGAGCAAGAGCATGGAAGACATCCAGAGAGGGAAGCAAAGCCAAGCGAAACTTAGAGCTCAGTGCCTGGGAGGAGTCATTGGAGACGGGATATGGAGCAAATTATGGCCCAGGTCATTCAAGACTTATTCTTGGGGCAGGGCTCGTAAAGGAAGGTTTTACTCATTCAGTGTGAAAATTAGGAATCTTGACCCAACCTTAAATCTTGAGACCACAAATGTTTAGCCTTTTGGTTTTCTTGTAAAACACTCTATCCATGTCTCCTAATCTCCTCTGCTTTCCTTCCCTCCTGCCCAGCCTACATACCACTGGTCATCAGTTTGTGCTTCAGTCCGTTTTCCCAAACACATGATCCCCAAGTCCCCAAACTTCACTCCACCCAACTCTGGGCCACCAAGTACCACTGAGCCAGGCCATGCTTGACCTGATGCCCCCGTCACTCTGCCCCCCTATTGCACCGAGAAGGATCTGAGAACACTCCTGCCCCTCTGTCTCCAGCTTGTCCGTATCACACACACCTTCTTCCTGTCCTTCACATCTCTGAAGACCCTTATTCCTACTCTTGGGAACCATGTTCTCTGTTCTCCCCCAGGGCTTCATATTTCCGACAATCTTTTCTTCTTCCTCTGTGGCCAACTCTTCCCCCTTTCCCCAGTCTATCGCAGACCTTGGGCATGTCCACACTTCTCCCGTCTTTTAAGAAAAGAACCTGAGAACTTGGGTGGAAGTGATAGCATGATAACATTCAGGGTGCTGAGGAAGGAAGGGAGCGCAGCCAGCCAGATAAAGCCAACGAGCTGCAGGAAGGCACATTTCCAACCGCTCCGGATCTTGGCCAGCAAAAGCCTATTGGGAAGCCATGGAAGGACAAAGGGTCCTCACGGACAGGATGCCCTTTCCACGACGGAAGTGAAACTCATTCTGGTGCTCTTCTTGTGGGCAAGGCCGCTTAACTCACAGGCAGTGTAGCTTCTAGTTCCCACGTGGGAGATGGGGGCAGGTAAAGAGAGACCTCGGGTGTGGGGGGGCTTCGGGAAGGGCTTACACACAGCTAAGGTGGGGTGATCCCCAGTGGCCACAACAGACAGGTAGAAAGCAAGAGCTGAACTGCCTGGCCAGAGACAGCAATTTGCACTGAAAAGTTTTTTTTAAAAGCCACCGAAGCAGATCTCTTCAGACCCAGGAGAGTTGATAGAAATAGACTCATCTCAAAGATGAGGACCACTGGAAGGAGGAAAGGATGCTATTGGCAAAGCATTTGCATAGCAACAAAGAAGCATGGGGTGGGGTGGGGGTGGGGAGTGTGGGGGGGGTGAGGGCGGGGGGGGGGGCGGCCGGCATTCTTCAGTCTGTCAGATAAAGGAAAGAGGGACCTAGCCCTCACGGAAACAATGAAACAAAATGACAGCCTTTACAAGAAGACATCTCAGCCATGGGAGCAAAGAGCTATCAAACTTATCAGCCTTCCTTGGATGCTCATCACTGGGAGGCCTTCAGCCTCTTGACAGCTCCATTCTCTTTTTTTTTGCCATAATCTTACCACCCAGGCTCCCTGGCAGGTGTGACGGGGATCGCACATCCAGGGCCGTGGGAAGGTGCTTTGGAACTGACCAGGGCCACCGCTTGTGAACGGTGGCGTGAGCCAGAGCAATGAGACCCCAGCCAGCCACGGGACGGGACGGACTCCACAGGGCCAAGTGGGTTGGAGTTCAGTGACAGAAAATTAAGAGGCCGTCAGGGGTGTGAGAGCAGCGCAAAGACAGATGATACCAGGGGAAGTGAAACTCCGAAGGAAAGGCAGGGCGATAAACAGCTTAATAAAGACACACACGAGGGAACTGCCATCTGCATGAATGAGATTTTTTTTTTTTTTAAGGTCAGTGCTGGCTGGGGATTCTGCACCAGGGGATTTCCTCTCAGCTGCCTCAGTAGACCAACAGTTAAGGTTTTATTTAAAGATTATAAAGGCCTTCGCTGGTGTGGTGGTGCAGGCTTCTGACTCTAGGAAGAGGTACAGACAGGAGGATGATACGTTGAAGACCAAGAGTGACACCCTGTCTCAACGATCAAGCAAGCAAATGAACAACAGAACAGGGCTGGAGGTGTAGCTCAGTGGTAGAGCACTTGCCTAGCACGTATGAGCCCTTGGCTTCGATCCCCAGCCCTGAAGGGAGAGAGTGATGAGACCTTACCCGTCATGTGCCTCTCTAGAGAAGAGGCTGCTGCCCTGCCGTGTGGTGAGGGAGAGCGCTCAGGCCTGTTGGACAGGCCCCTGGGTAACTGTGGTGCTGAATCCAAGGCACAGCCACACAGAGACCACTGTAAGATGGCTATGATCGTGTTGACCTCAAAGAATGAAATTAGATCCCATCTCTGGGCAAATTTCAGCAGTCCCTCGGATTCCAGGCGGTGAATGAAGAGCGAGGGTCCACCGTAAGCATGTTTATTTTGAACCCATGTAATTTGTGTCCGAAAAGACAAGACCAGAAGGAAGGGCTTTTCCAGAACAGTAGGTCACAGCTGGGAGGTCCTTGGTAGAGTCTGGAGGCGTTTTTATTTGTCACAGTTGGAGACAGAAATACTGTTGGAACTGGGCAGTGGTGGCGCACACCTTTAATGGCAGCACTTGGGAGGCAGAGGCAGGTGGATCTCTGTGAGTTCAAGGTCAGTATGTTCACAAAGAGAATTCTAGGCCAGCCATAGCTGTTACACAGAGAAACCCTGTCTTGGAAAGAAGGAGAGAGAGAGAGAGAGAGAGAGAGAGAGAGAGAGAGAGAGAGAGAGAGAGAGAGAGAGAGAGAGAGAGAAGGAAGGAAGGAAGGAAGGAAGGAAGGAAGGAAGATTGCGGGCATTTAGAGTGCAGAACCCACTGCAGGTGGGAAGGTCTCCTAGGCAACGGACTGTCCGACCAGGGTTGGAGGGATGGCTCAGCAGTTAAGAGCACTTGTTGCTCTTGAAGAGGACCAGAGTTTGGTTCCTAGCACCCATGCATGTGGTGGCTAACAACCACATTTAACACCAGTTTCAGGGGCTCTGATGCCCTCTTCTGGCCTCTGTAGACACATGCCGGCAAAACATGCATGCACACGAATTTAAAAAAAAAAAAATTTCTTTTTTTTTTTTTTTTTTTTTGGTTTTTTGAGACAGGGTTTCTCTGTGTAGCTTTGCGCCTCTCCTGGAACTCACTTGGTAGCCCAGTCTGGCCTTGAACTCACAGAGATCCGCCTGGCTCTGCCTCCCGAGTGCTGGGATTAAAGGCGTGCGCCACCACCGCCCAGCCAAAAATTTCTTTTTAAGGGTTGTCAGAGTTCATTGTGCCAGTGCCAAGGCTGAGGAATCCTGACGTGCTTCAAAGCTGGGTCTTTGCCATTTTTGTGTGTGTGTAGTACGTATCAATACACCAGGCCAGCCCTGCTGTGTGTGTGTGGAGTGCTTCCGGTTCTGAAGCAGTCCAAGAGGGAACATGTTGGTTAGTGGCTCAGGGGTTGGTTTAGGCTGTCAACAATCTTTCTCTGAGACTCGAATATGCTTTTTGGTCACAGAACTGCCAGGCTTGGGGGATGTGTTACTGTATCGGCAGAGGAAGTGATACCCTAAAACTCCCCGATGAAGAAGACGTTTTCAAAAAAATCAGAATGAAATCCTTACTGAAGAAAAACTGGTAAGACTGAAGGGCCAGGTGAGTGTCCCCATGGCCACCAAAGGGAACATTTAAACCCAGCCTGTGGTCATGACCGGCAGGTCTGAAGACCGAGATGGGGTCTTTTAGCTTTCCTCAGACTGAGCAAAACCATATTAAATAACTCAATGTGGAGCTTTGCACTGAAGGAAAAAAGATACTATGAAATCCACAGGAAAGCCACACTGATAGCTCAAGAATAAAAAGATATTCTGAAAACTAGCAAAAAAAAAAAAAAAAAAAAAAACCACGACAGGGGGTAGGATCATTTAACATGGAAAAAGGATGACATATTGTGCTTGTATTTGAACACAAGAAAGATTAACACGGCAGGAAAAATGGCCAGCTGTTTTCCATCTTCATGGAGGGGCAAATTTTAGGAAACGGGCTGAGATTGCCACAGAAGGGTGGTTATGAACACAAAAGCACTCCTAATTGGACCCTGGGACGAACTTCAGAGAAAGACCGTTCAAATTCTGTTATTCGAGTTTGCTAAAAATACACCAAGAATTGACCTGGCCACAGACAGAGGAGTAGATGTGAAGACTTCTCACCATCGGACCCCGAACCCATAGTTCCTTTTGCTGATGCCTTCACACGGCCTGGCTAATTAGTTGATGACTGGAGGAGTCGGTTGTTTTACAGTATGATCTACATAAGTGAGTTTCCTAACTAACCCATTTGATAGATTTTCATCTCTTCGTTGATTAGATTGATTGGTGGCTTCGGGGTCACGGTGACATAACCTGTAATTTTATAGCGTTCGTTTTTATCCATGGAGCATGACCACGAACGAACCTATTGATTATATTATGCTTGTGGGCCACCAAGGAGGCCCTGTATTGATCATACTGTTAGGCAGCTCACTTTATGAGCGGGCTGATGCTGGCACACACCAGACGCCATCTGAACCAGTCATTCAGATCAGAGAAAACAAGATGAGAAGATGGCCCCGGGCTTTGGATTCACTCCAAGGGTGTGCTTTGTGCCCGGGGTGTGTGTAGTCTCTCAGTCTGAAGGCAGAAATGTGAGTTTGAATAGGGCGGTGGGGGGTCAGAAAAGGAAACGAGACCCTTTGAGTTCCAGCCTTGTACAGAAGTCAGTCAGTCCCATGTCCAAGTGAATTTATTGACTGGTAAGCGGGGAAGGACTAAATCCTTTGGGCGCTGTGTCCTAGGCTGAAGGAGCATCACACTTCTACACTCCTGCAAACTCTTCTGGGCCTTAACCTGTTCAGACTTGTGGCCCACGTGGGAACGGGTGTAGTTCAGCTACACTGTCCACTGACTGTCTCATTGCTTTGTGAAAATAACTGCCCATCTCTGAACGCTCCCATTCTGAGCAGCAGTAGCCACCGGCATCTCAGACTTTTTTCAAGGTACAGACAGTTGGTCAAAATCACGGATGTTCAAAGTGGTCCACATTGGAACCAAACAAGTCTTTTCAAGAAAGAGTTCTATCGGAGCTCGGTCCTTTCACCTGGGCTTGTCTCTGAGGCAGCATGGCTGCTTGTCCCCTAAAGCTGAATCCCCACATCTTCCTTTGATAATACAGCCTCTGACTCTCAGCCAGATCCCAAACTCTGCTTTCACACCTTCTTAACCCTTAGGTAAGGCGAGGAAGGAGTTTTGACTAAGTGACTGAAGGGATGTAAGTCAAAGAGATTACAACAGATATGTATCAAATCTTGGCCATGACCTCAAAGGACGGTAGCATCTGCTTCCTCCTCCTCACCTTCCCCAGGGCTGGGACTCAGACAGGACATCAGGACCCACGCAGCCATCTCCAATTGTAACATAGAGCTTTCCCGAGGAAAGTAATGAGACTCATGATGTCATGAAGCCACTGTGTCAGCCTTGGAGTACTTATGCTTTGACGATTTAGGACAGAAGAACGGACTTCCATTTAGTTAAACCACTCTTATTTAGGCCTTTATGCCAGTAGCCAGACTGGTGTTCTAAGATCTTAACCCTTTGGGGCACTAAAACTTTTGGTTTAGGTGTGACTCGTTGAGTGAAATTGGGTGGGTGGGGGTACCTCGCACTCTGTAGTATGAGGGACTCAATTTATTTTTTCGTTAATAAACTAAAGGTTGTAAACCACATGATCATGAGCCTCTAGTAAGGGGGTGAACAGTGTGAACTCTGGGGAGAGACAGGCCCGCTGAATGACCGTGTATCGTCCCCGTGCCTCATCTGGTCAAGGTGGGTAACAACTGCCTTCCCTTACCGGACCAGGAAACCATACAGGTAAGGGACTAGAAACCCGGCATTGGTGCATGGCACTCACAGACACTAGATACATATTAGCTACTGCAGTTATTCGTTCCTCTTTAGGAGTTGGTTGCGATGCTGAGGGACAAGAGCTGCTGGAGTCATTCTAGACATCTGAACCACCTGCTAATCTAGAGTCCTTCAGCCCTGAGCCCCAGTCTGGGTTACTGGCTCGCTTCCATGACTTGCTTAGCGTGCTTTTTCATACAACCCAGGACCACCTGCTCAGGTGTGGCACCACCCACAGTGGGCCGGGCCCTCACACATCAGTCAAGAAAAAGGCCCCCCATAGACTTGCCTGCAGGCCAGTCTCAAAGCAGCCTTTTCTCAGTTGAGGTTCCGTGTTCCCAGAGGGCCATAGCTTGTGTCGAGCTTACAGAAAGACTAGCCAACACACGTATCATTACCTTTCGGTAAACTGATTTCACGAGGAAGTTTGAGTAAGAAAAGTAAAATTGTATTCGTAGCTGTGGACTTGGGTTTCTCACCGGCACTGTCTGCGCCGGCTTCCCTTTGGAGAGCAAGGACAAGGTTGTAAGTGGCATCCTCCTCTGACAGCCACGGTCATCTCAGCTCATGGTGAGGCTCCCAGGACAGTGAGGGTCAAAGCCTGGGCCTCTGGCCGCCTTAATAAGCTGGGCCCAGCCACTCGTCCCCAGTGGGCCAAGTAGAGAGATGAGCAATTGTGAGAGGCAGAGAAGGACCTATTCCACACGGCCCCAGTAGGAAGAGGAATAAAGGAAGAGGTCCAGTCCCTCCCACACCCTTATCCTTTCACCCTCCTCTCCCTACCCCTAGTCTTCCGAGTCCTGAAGGTTGAGGTTTAAATAGAGGGCAAGAGGCACGCATAACTAGATAAGGAATCCAGGGCGAGGTGTGGTGCCATCCATCACTGTCCATCACTGCTCCCTCGCACAAGGTGTTCTCACAAGCCGCCAACACTGTGACACATCTCTTCCTGGAGACAAGTTCCTCTTGCGGCTGCATCAAGATCCAGCCTCTTCCAGCTCCTAGCGTGAGAAGGCTAGGAAAGTTCAAATTGCTCGAGGTCCATTGTCTCAACAGTCTGATGGCCCAAAGAAGGGCAAAAAATGTCTCTCCATAGACTGTCTTCATCTGGCAGGATTGTCGGGGATGGGTCTCGAAGAGGCGGATTTGCTGAGAAGAAGGAAGTGGAGTTGACGCTTCTTGGTCCCTTCCGTAGTCTATATCTAAGCTTCTTCTAAAACGCTGAGAGCCCCCTCATGGCGGTGGGACAGGGAGCAACCAATCCTAGGTGGCTTCTACCAAATTCTCAAACACCCTACCTCCACTGGCTGCTTGGGCTGGTGCCTTCTGGAACATCCCACTGTTACCTTTGATCCTAAGAGGAAGGATTTGAATGGGTAGCTAGCTGCTCTGCTTCCTGCTCAGAGACAATGGCAGCTGGGTTCTTTAGCAACCCTAGGACCGGCAGGGACACAGAGCTGACCAAGTGGACCAGCTTAGTCAAGACACTGAGAAAGAAGCTGTTTTGGATGCTGCTGAAGAAACATGGCCACTGGGGGGGTCCTAAAGCACCAAGAGACTTCTCTAAGCAATTGACATTAGCAGGAAGAACATATGCAAGGGCAAAGTCAAATTATCTTCCCCTCCCCCATAAATAACCCAGTGTTGATGTCATTCAGAGGAGAAGAATGCCGTCACGGTGTTGGGGGTGGGGGTGGGGTGTCAGGTAACTAATGAGCAAGTAAAAGACTGTGTTACTTTAATGGATTGGGTGGTGCCTGTGGTATCTGTCCGCTTTTTAAGTTATGTGAATACTCACTTCCTACCCAAACCTGCAACTGTTGACTCTTGCCCTTAACGAGTCTCCAAAATCAGATGGGCGACAGGTCTCAAGATTTCTTTCCCCAGAACAGTGTCGACAGCTACACCAGTGAGGAGGACACTTCTTGGCTCGACTTTTTAGATGAAGACAGACTGGACCATGTTGAGTGGCACAATCGGCCAACTTCACGTGTCAGCAGGGACTTGGACCCTGCGGAGCAGCAGCGAGAGAGAGTGACTAATCTTAAAGACGCGATGGGTGTGAGCCACGCACACTTCCTTCCAGCCCCTTTCTTTCTCAATCTCATGCATGTGCATGCTTTCTTCCTGTGTAACTGTGACTGAAACAGTCACGAAGAACATCGTTTTTCACTTTGGGCCTTTCCAGCCTCAAAAGCTTGCTGGGGTGGGCTCTGGTTGCATTCATGGCAGAGGCTGTTGCCCAGGAAGTTACCTCTACTACTTAGGTGTCACTGAGTACCCGAGTCCCAGGGTGCCTGAAACTTCCCAGGCTCTTGTGTCCTGGGCCACAGAATTGGACAAGGGACATGTGGTTAGAAACAGAAATAGAGACACGTTACTAAGGAAGGGGAAAGCGATCCCTAGAAAGGGAGTAGGCGGGTAAACTGAAGGAGCAGGTCAGAAAACCTCTGGCCCTCGAGGCTCCTGACCCTTGGAGGTCACTGATGTAATACTTACCTGTCCCACATTTGTATGTCACAGGTTTTAGCTCCAAGCTCTAGACTTTGAAGGTAGCCCTGGTGGGGAAGTATTTCTAGTCTTTCTCTGCCAACTGGCTTCTTTCACATGTTAATATTGATCTAGATTTTTCCAGTCTCTACCGCAAAAAAAAACATGGCTACCACCAAGGGGCTCAGATTCACTCCTGTATCATAAGCACCCTTCCCACGTGACGCGTGCCATAAAACAAGGCAATGAATAAGGCAGAGTTGCCTCGTTTCTTTCCGTGTGTGTATGTGTGTGTGTGTGTGGGGGGGGGTACCCAAATGTGCATGTGGGGGATAGGTTTCATGTGGAGGCCAGAAGACAAGTTTTGGTGGTATTCCTCAGGTGCCGTTCACCTTTGTGAGACAGGGTCTCTCACTGGCCCGGGACTCACTAAGTAGCCTAGGCTGGCTGGCCAGCAAGGTCCCTAGATCTCCCTGTCTCTGCCTCCGAAGCACTGGGATTGCAAGTCCACACCATGAGGTCTGGCTTTTGTCTCAGCAGGGTCTGGGGCTTGCATTCAGGTTCTTGTCCTCACAAGGCAAGGACGTTGAAAGGTAAACGGCGCTGGTTGGTGGCCCTGGATAACGGTGGAAAAGTCATGAGCCACGGCCACGATTGCTAGAGTTACAGAGAGCTTTATTGGAAGGAAGGAGGAAATGGAAGGGAGGAGAGCCAGGACTGGGGAGAGGGAGAGATGGCGGGAGCAGAGAGAGAGCAGAGAGCAGAGAGAGAGGGTGGGGGTCCGTGTCCTGCTTTTTTAAGGCGCAGATTGTGTGACCAGGTTGCTGGTACGTAGTCGCCAGCGCCCCGTTGATGACGTAAGACTCAAGACCCAGAGCTGCGCATGTACAGGATCCTAACAGATGTGCCTTACCTACTGAGTTATCACCTCAGTACAAGTTGTCCCATTTTCAAGCCAAGCCAAGAGAATGGGCTAGATAGCCATCTGGTGGCGATCTTGGCTAACGCTTTCAGATCTTCTTCCCTTAGACGACGAGAAGCTGGAGAACACTGAGAAGTGAGGATGGGCCACAGGCAGAGGGGTGAGGCTGTAGATGGAAAGGTAGTCTTCACCATTCTCCATTCAACCTCTTACAGAACCTTCCGGAAAACCTGAGTTCTCCGGTCTAGAATTGCCCCTTGCCCCCTGGCCAGGCTCCACGCAAGACAATGTTGTTTTAATAACCAGACTGCATCACACCTCTGCTTAGACTCCTCCAATGGGCCCAGTCCACAAATGTGGAAGTCACATTCTTGTAGCCTCCAAGGCCATCCATACTGATAAGTAAAAATCCCCTGGTAGTGAGTAACTCCACCAATACAGTAAATCAGATCAAGCCAAATCAAACAGAATTAAAGTCCAGGTTTTAATCTGAGCAAAGCATTCCGGGGTGGTCCCCGGGGAAGAGGGGAAGCCACGTGGCAAATCTAAGGGCCAGGTCTTCAATACCCTGTAGGTATGGTCTTTGAGCCCCTCTAGGGGAGGAGCTCATCCTTGGTGGGCTTTCTGAGGGGCAGGGTCTGGAATGGGAGGAGTGAGGGCAGAGTTTCCCAACACATACCCAGACTGCCGCTTCAGCATCTGATGACACTGTTCATGACAGCCCAGGGCTTTAATCATTTATCTCCCTTCTCTCCCCCTCCCTCCCTCCTTCCTCTCTCCCTTGACCTGCTTTTCTCCTTCTATGTCTTCTCTTCATATAATAGCTTTATTAAGATAGTGCTTATATGCTGTACACACACACACACACACACACACATATATAAAGGTACGCAATTCAGTGAGTTTTCTCAGAGTTGTGAAACCTATTTAAGAAAACTTGTCTTTTTGGTGCATTTTTAAAAAGATTTGTCTATTTTACATGTATGTACACGTGTCTGCTTGTCTGCGTGCTCACCACATGCTTGCAGGTGCCAACCAAGTCCAGAAGAGGATGACAGATCCCCTGGAACTAGAGATACAGGCGATTGTGAGCCATCCTCTGCAGGTGCTGGGAACCGAACGCAGGTCCTCTGCAAGAGCAGCGAGTGCCCTTAATCACAGAGCCATTTCTCAGGCCCCCTGGCTACTGGAATGACCCATCAGGTTCTTTGGAACAAAAAGTTCAGGAATGGATGAGGATTTAGCACCAAATCAAATGCTCAAGGAACTTTCTCTCCAGCTCAGAGAGGGCTGCTCAGCAGCTATGACTTTGCCCTTACACTGACTTCCCCTTGCTGCAGAGATGAGGGCTGCCTCTTAGTTTGCAACCGCACGAGTGTGATGAGAGAACCCATCCCAGTCTGGCACTTGGGTCTGTCTGTCACAGAGCCTCGACAGTGTGGTTCATAGGCCAAGCTTTTTATGACTATCTTAAGAGGAGTTCCACACTGTGAGCTTTAGTGAAAAGAGACATGAAGGTGGGCATTGATTGGGTGAATATGATCCAAGTACATTATAAAAATTAGACCTGGGGCTGGAGAGATGGCTCAGAGGTTAAGAATACTGGCTGTTCTTCTAGAGGTCCCGAGTTCAATTCCCAGCACTCATATGGTGGCTCACAACCATCTGTAATGAGATCTGGTGCCCTCTTCTGGCCTGCAGGGATATATGCAAACAGAACACTGTATACATAATAAATAAATAAATCTTTAAAAAATTATACCTGTAAGTAAGTATCCTAATAAAATTCATTATTTTGTGTAATTAACATACACTAATAATGTCTATCAACAGCTGAGCACTACAGCCTACATCTACAATCCCAGCCCATGGGAGGTTGAAGCAGAGAGGCTGTAAGTTTGAAGACAGCCTGGGATACACCGTGAGACCTTATCAAAATAAAATAAGCTTTCTGATAATGATTCTTGGGGATTCTCAAAAAATCTTAACGAGGCATACAACCATTCAAACAAAAAAATGTTTTGAAGCCTTACTGGACCCCAAATCCTCAGAATTTGTAATCTTGGGTTGAAAGCCGATATGAAAAGCTGACTGAGTGGAGTTGCTGGGGTTTGAGGTGGAGGCAAGGGCTGTGCAGGATGTGAGCCCTATTGGGACCCCCCACCTCCCCCTCTGTCCTCTCAAAAGCCCCAGCAAGCTAGAAGACAGAAGTGCTCCTTGCAAATGAACTTGGCCTTTGTGAGTTTTCTAATGTCCCAGGGGCCAGCACCAGTGAGCAAAAAAAGATCGCTTTGGGGCCACCTTTTTAAAAGCAATATTTGGTTTATTGGAGTAGCAGGCTTGAAATCCTTGTTGTACCTGTTAAGCTCTGGAAACGCTTTTATGACTCTCGCCACAGAGTCTTAATGTGGGATACTGGGAGGCTTGCTTATGGCTGGTTCCACTCAGATTTAACAACTTTACGACTTTTTGTTTTGTTTTGTTTTGTTTTTAACTGCATTGATAGATTTGGAAGTTTTGATAGATGTTCTGGCCAACACCCCCCCCCCCACCATGGCCAGACACTGCCATCAACAATTTCCTTGATCAGCCATTTAGTACACAGAGCAGGCCTAGCTCATCCTTCATATTGTTGTTCCCATTTCACTCACAGGGAAACTGAGGCACCAAGATTAATTCTCAAAAGGCCATTTTGCTAAGAATATCAGGACTAAGTCTGAAGCTGTAAAATTGGGCCCCAGAGTCCTGGTTTAGGATCTTACATCTGCATTAATTGGCTGATGGCAAATTAACTAACTGAAAAGAAAACTCCTGAGTACTTCAGACATTCCAGTAAAACTAATTAAAATTAAGAACGGTCCTGCACCATCACAATCTGAGCATTCTGGAGGCAGAGGATGGAGAGTTTGAGGGTAGCCTGGACTATATAGTAGGAACCTACCTCAAAAACAAAAACAAAAACAAAACACAGAGAGAGAGAGAGAGAGAGAGAGAGAGAGAGAGAGAGAGAGAGAGAGAGAGAGAGAGATACACTGTGTACATGTAATAGGTTCAAAACTATGTTTTATAACTGATTATAATTTTTGTGAAGATGATCAGATTCCCTTCTAAGACTATTATTGCCCTTCATCATTGTTCCTGAAACTTAAAGCTTCAACTCGACCATCAGGGCTGCAAGGTAATAAGTCAGGGGACTTCTCTGAACTGATGAACACAGGAGATTTCATCAGAAACTAGGCAAGTCCAGGCTTCTGGTGGGGAGTTTTGGGGTTGACGGATTTATCATTAGGAGCAAAACAGTGTAATGTTAATATCACCATCGGGAGCTAATTAACATCGGCAAACTGCTTGCTTGTGAAAATCCTGGGTTTCTTCCTGAAACCGATTCCCCCTGAGAGCTGCCTTCCGAGGACCTTGCTAACCTCTCCTCACAGTTCACTGTGTGTTCTCTTCTTGGTCAAAGTCTCAGTCCAGTCTAGAACTTCCAGTCTCAGCATCGCTTGGGCTGGCGGACTCTTTACATACAGATGCTTATTTAGCTACATCTCTGGTCTCTACCCACTCGGTAGATATCAGGAGCGCTTCCCCTACCCAAATGGTAAATGGTGACAACCAGAACTGTCTCTAGGCATCACCAAATGTCTTTGCCGGGGCAAATTTGACCCTCATCAAGAGCCTTTAGGATTAGGAAAAGTGGGACACCCAGGTGCTCAAATTAGAGCTGCATACGGAATCTTCCACGGTAACCCTGACAGCATGAGTTAAAGTCTCCAGCGGAACAGAACGGGATCTGACAGTCCCGGAGGTGAGAAATTAGACACTTTGCCTTTTGTATAGCTTGTGCAATTAGCTGCCTGATCCTACTTTAAAAAAAAAAGACTTGTCACATTTCCAAACTTCTCACCAATTGAGGTGACGACTCTTCCCAGGTTATGGTAATTAGATTAGTTACCAACTACATGAAAGAGAAAAATGCGCATCATTTTAGGATTTGGATAATGTGGGTGGGGTGGGCGGGGGCAGGGGGTAGCAGGGGGTTAGGACACAGAACCCAAATGCTAGGTTTAGAGTTTATAGTAGCGAGTCTAAATTTAAGACAGGCAAACATTCAGACCTGTAAGTAACTGTATGTAGACATGTAACTCCCTAACATCTTGGCCGGGACCCGCAGACCTGCTCCCACTGAAGGTCCAATCCGTTCCGCCTGCGCCATCTGTTCCCACAGGAGCCTCGCTGATGGGAATCCCTGGACCTTTGTGCGCCACACTTGTGCCGATTAGCCGTTCACACACATACTTAACCTTTCAAGCCTCCGTCCACTCCCACTCCCTCTTTCGAGCACACCTAGAAGCCGGGATTAGGCGAGGCTGACCGATGTTCCCAGTCATTACCACAGGGCGGACACCGTTCTTCACAATCTTTTTGCTTCGGATGCCAAAGAGGATTTCCTCTTTCCAGGGCTGCCCACTGCGCTACCCACTGCTGTCCCCTGGACCAGAAGCGTACTTCCTGGGGCCGGGCAGCATCTGCCGCTGCGACCTTGGTTTTTTTTCTTTTTCCCTTTGTCTCTCCGAGCAGATGTATCAAGTGGGGGACAGGTGGACTGCAGAGGTGGCTGCTGGCTGGCCGTGGGGTGAGGGAATCTGAGCAGCTCCAGGCAGGCCTGGAGGTGGGGGCAGGGCTTACCAGCCCACAGTGACCTTTGGGGCCCCCGAGAGTGAAGGGAAGAGGAAACACGGTTTTGCTGCTCTGGGCTCAGGACTTCCTGAAGGCGGGGCTCCTGTTCTTTGCTTTCCTCGGAGTGCACATCAGCAGGTCAGCAAAGGCGCTCGCATACCCACCCATGGAGGAGGGGCAGAGTTGGCATCTCCAGAGACGCTGATCATGGTTCTGCCCCTGGTTTCGGGACTCTGAAAACAAGGCCTTGATTATAGTTAGAGACCCTGAATTTCCAGGTACTTAAATAGCCTGAAGCAGGCACTCCAAAGAGCTGGGCCTATGTGAATTTATCCAGCTTCTGGCCTTCAGGGAACAGAAGTCACTTCGACTCAGACACTGCTTTTTTTTCCAACCCAGAGTGTCTTTTTTTCCAATGTCATTTCCAGCTTCCTTCGCTTCTCTCCTAAGAGTCTGCTCAGTTACCAAAGACATGTGGTGCTCTCTTCTGGAACTGTCACGGGTCAAGCCGTGGGCGGAGCCCCAGGCCCGGACCCTCTGCTCTGGTAGACCCTAGGGGGGTCCCAACTGTCTTCCCAAGCTAAGCACAGTAGCCCTGGCCCTGTGGGTCACCTACGTCTCTCTCATTGAGGACTCTTGTGTGTTGGAGGGTGTCTGGGGTGTGGATGGACATAGCCAACCTTGTCTAATTCTCTCCCTCTGGAAGAACATGTAAGCAGCGTTCACCCTCAGATGCGGGGAGGTAATCCAAACGGACGCCTCTATTGAGGCTGATACTCTTCTACGGACCCAGATGCTGGGGACCTTTAACGTCTTCCGATCTCCCCCTCCTGTCCTCAGCTGAGTGGAAAACAGAGCAGGGGAGCTGAGCAAATCTGGGGTTCAGACGGGCCCGCTTCTGATTCCCAACATCATCGCTTGAATGAGTTACTCTATTTTCTCATCTGTAAAATGAGAACAATAATGACTATCACGGAGGTTGGCTTGGAGGATAGAAGGAACGACTTGATATGTAGAGAGAACTTGCCCAGCTCCTCTTGGGAAAGCAGCTTCTCTGTGGAGGTGGGCAGGGCACGCCCAGCCAGACAAAGGAAGGGTTTTGTTTGCAGCTCCAGGGAGGAAGTAGGGAGCCTGGAAGGGCAGGAAACCCAACTCCAGAAAGCATCCCTTCCTAGGACAACCCCTTCCTGCACCAAAATCAGTTCCCCCTTTAACAGAATAACTTCAAGTCTATGATGATAAAAACAGAGATCAGACTGAATTCTGTCTCCCGGGAGCTGGGGGACAGAAATGTGAAAGCAGTTCAGGATGAGGGATGGTCACGTCCAAGGGCACCGTAGGGACTGTCCTGGGAAGGGGACTCAGAACATGAGAGGCCACAAATAGCACAACCAGTCTCAGAAATATTGGGGCACTAGCTGGCACCTGGTTCCTCAGGCAAAATTGCGGGTTAGTGTGATTGTTCTGTTTCCGGCTTTCCTGGGCTCTTCCTTCTCAATTCTCAGCAGCCTCAGTTTAGACATTACGTCCTCTGATTTCCCAAATATGGACTGGGATTGTAAACTCAGGGCCCCTCCGGAGGGTTCTGGGGATTGGAGGCGTCTCTCCGAGTTATAATTGTTCAATGGAGATCTGGTTTCCCACTGGACTATACACTTGACAAGGCCAAAGTTAGGTGGTTTCTTCTACTGACAAAGCGTCATTCACACGGTAGGTTCTCAGTGAACGTAGTCAGTGAATGGTGGCCATATGAAAAGTAGTCTTCCATGTCCTGTAAAAGGGGGGTTCACATCCTCACTCTGCCGCATGGAAGCTGTGCGCGGCTGCCCGGGCATGCTGCTTTACCTCTCTGTGCTCTATTCAACTTGTGAACAAACAGAGCATGAGGCCTCAGGGAGAGACACCTGGAAAGTGCTGCCCACAGTCAGTGCTCAGAGGACACCGGGTTCTCAGCCCACCTTCTATCTGACACACCTGCCCCACTCTTGCATCCTATCATATCCCATGATGGTGCTATGAGGTGCTAGCCCCTCACAGCCTCCTCCTCATCTGCTTTCTGGGGACTGCTCCTCTTAGATTCGTTAGGTGCTTTCTGTGTGCCAGGTGGTGTTCTAAACCCAGAGTCAGAGCTCTGCAGCCTATTCACCAGATCCAGCCCAGCACCTGTTCCTGTACAGACTACCCATGAGCTAAGAAAGGTTTTTACATCTTTAAATGCTTGCAAAAAAAAAAACCCAAAAAAGATTAAAAGATTTCATGACACATGGAAATTACTTGAAATGCGAATCTCTCTGCCCATAAATAAAATCTTACTGGTGGCCAGCCATATTCATTCTTTTTTTGTGTTGTCTGTGGCTGCCTGTCTTAGCCTCTCTGGGCTGCTATAACAAAATACCCTAATATGAGTCACTTATAAGCAACAGAAAGTTATTTCTCACATTTCTGGGAGCTGGCATGTTCAAAGCACCTGTATTAGGTGTTTGGTAAGGGCTTTCAGATTCACACATATGGTGTCTTTTCACTGTGTCCTGACAAGTTGGAATAGGTTACAGCTCTCTGAGGTCCCTTTCATAAGAGCTCCGCCACATGTTCTAATACCCAGCCCCCACTCAATACCTTGAGGATAAGGGCTAAACATTTTCTGGAGGACACAAACATTCAGATCCCAACTGTTGATTACCTGTGAAAGAGGCTGTGACCCATCAAGCCAAAGGTAGTTACCATCTGGCTTTGCAGGAAAACTCTGTGCTTTATTATGTTCTGAGCACCGGTCTCTGATGACCAGGTTCTAGTGAGAATCAAGTGAAGTTCATCTGGTTAATATCCTCAGGAAACAGTTGAGGGTCCTGACAGGAAACAGACTAAGTGATACCATAACTTTCTACAGCTCGTAAATAGTAGAGATGGCATCAATGTAGAAAGGTGACTGGACAGGGGTTTGAGATGATGATGGCCTCCTGTGCCCACGTCAAGGAGGCTGGGCTTGGAAGTTACCAAATCAGGGAAGTGGCATAATCAGGTGAGGTCCTAAGGTGACCAGTGTGACCATGAACTTGAAGGAAAGGTAGAAGAGGTAGCATAGATTAGTGGTCAGGACTTTGGACTTTAGAGCTGAGCAGCCTGGACCTGATGGCATCCAGCCACTTCTGTGTGTGAGCTGGGCTAAGTCACTTATCTCTCTGTCTTGTTTCTCCACGTCTACAAAGGGCTAACTAGACTATCCTGTAGACGAATTTTCTTTCTTTCTTTTTTTTTGGTTTTTTGAGACAGGGTTTCTCTGTGTGGCTTTGTGCCTTTCCTGGATCTCGCTCTATAGACCAGGCTGGCCTCGAACCCACAGAGATCCGCCTGCCTCTGCCTCCTGAGTGCTGGGATTAAAGACATGCGCCACCACCGCCTGGCTTAGACGAATTTCTAAATGGTCTTATTAAATAAAAAAACATGGAGTCAAATATAGGGGTGAAAGCCTTAGAGATCAGGGAAATAGTGAGAGTCACCAGCCAACCTTACCTCACCAGCTCTGCAGATTCTAAATGTAAGCTGCTTCCTGTCTACCCACGCCTTTATATGCCTTGCTTTTCTGCCCTCTCATTGGCTCTTAACCCAGCTACCTCACTTCCTTGTCACTGTCTGTCTGTACAAACCTCCAGGTCTCTATGGTTGGTACTAGGATTAAAGGCATGTGTCACCATGCTTGGCTCTCTTCCCTTGAACAGAGACCCTGCCTGATAAGTGATCGGATTAAGGGCATGTGCTGGCCTTCCCCCCACCCCCTGATCTCTAGGCAAGCTTTATTTATCAAAGCACAAATAAAATTTCACCACATTTCAGCACAAATAAAATATCACCACACTATCCCTTAAGGCTTGTTGTGGAGACTGGAATGGAAACATTGGTATTATCTATCCACCTTTGATGCACAGAGCAGCCCACATACATGTCTGCTGGTCATACATGTCATCTCGGCAAGACTCTGCCATTCCTTCTCTGTCCCAAGGCCATTTCGGGCAATCAAGGAGCAAGAGAGAAGGAAGACAAGTGAATGTACCAGGTTTCTGTTAGGGAGCTCAGTCCGTGAGGGGCCAGGAGGGTGAGGAGCACTATGGTGAGATTCTGTGGGAACAGAGCAAGGGTCTGTGGTGGTTATTCCCTGTGTGGCTTTGGTCTCTACTCTCCTGAACTCCAGCCCCCTCTCCCTGGCCACTCACAAGATCTCTGGAGTGTTTCCAGGACCTTGACATGGGGCTATAAGTGGGACACTGTCACAGACAGAGTAACCTAGGTACAAGGTCCCTGAGAGGACCTGGGTTGGGCTATATAGCTTGGTCACTTCTCCCACTTAGTCACTATGTCTCAAATTCACACAAGAGCTATAGAATATGAAAAGCCTGTTCAATTCCAACCTGGAAACTTGGATGAATGTCCCCTGTAGGTAGAACAAGAATCCAGAGCAGCTGAGAATTGCATCTTATTAAGTCCCAGCTTACCTTGGGACTGTTTGATACCATGTATTAACCTTTGGTCACAAGTATAGACTTAAGTACATCTGTGAATGACTGCACAGAAGAAATACTGGAATGATAAGAAAGAGGAATTCAATGAGGGGAAAGACAAAGGTCTCAGCTACGTCCCTTCCAGAACCCCCAAATCCTCACACCTGTCCCTCCTGCTTGGGTAAAGCCGTGGTACAGTTAAAGTGTGAAGTGTTTCCTACAGGCTGGTGTGTTTGAATGTTATGCCGGCTAGATTATGTCAACTCGACACGAACTATAGTCGTCTGAGAGGAGGAAGCCTCGACTGAGAACATGCCTCCGTAACGTTGGACTGTGGGACAGCCTGGAAGGCATTTTCTCAATTAGTGATTGATGGAGGAGGGCCCAGCCCATGGTGGGTGGTGCCATCCCTGGACTGGTGGTCCTGGGTTCTATAAGAAAGCAGGCTGAGCAAGCCATGAGGAGCAAGCCAGTAAGCAGCACCCCTCCATGGCCTCTGCATCAGCTCCTGCCTCCAGGTTCCTGCCCTGTTTAAGTTCCTGTCCTGACTTCCTTTGATGATTGATGGACAGAGATATCAAAAGATAAACCAAATAAACCCTTCCCTCCCCAACTTACTTTTTGGTTGCGGTGTTTTGTCACAGAAACCCTAACATTGAGATGTGAACTGGTAGTGCTGTTCTGGAAGGTTGTGGAATCTTGGAGACATGTCGCCTAGATGTTGGACATCAGTATCTAGGCTAGAGGGTTATGGTAACGAGCTGTTCCAGTCTGAATTCCCAGCCTCCTGATCCTCTGAGCTCAACCGGTCACACTGTGAGCTGCCATCACGGCTGAGGGAATCCCAGCTGTCATGTCTCTGTTGAAGCTCTGAGTAAAAATAAAACTTTCTTCTAAGTCTTTCTCATCAGTGACAAAAAAAAAGAAATTAAAACAAATACATAGTGAGCGTAAGCATCGTTTAACATCTCCCCAAAGAATTCTGAAACTTCTCCCCATCTTCACCTATATCTGATGTCTGTACATCCACTCCCACTAAATGTGGACAGCAGTTACAGGTTTTTAAAAAGATTATTATTCATTCTTATTTTATGTGTGTTTGCCTGCATGTACGTGTGTGTACCACTTGTGTGCAGTGGAGGCCAGAAAAGGGTTTCAGAACCCCTGGAGCCGGAGTAACAGATGGCGTGTAGTTGGAGTTGTGAGATGCCATGTAGGCTCTGGGAACTGAACCCAGGTCCTCTGCAGGAACAGCAAGTGTTCTTAACTGTTGAGTCACGTCTCCAGCCCCAATTGCTTTAATTTTTGTTCGTCTTTTTGTTTTGTTATCCCTAAAATTCTACCAGGAACAAGGCAGGCTACTGTCGATGCTGTTGTGTGTGAAGGAGAGAAATGACAGTAGCTTAATAATTGGATAAATGACTTCATACATATAAAATTCATAAAAATGGGTCCTGGTGTATGTTGATGTTTAGTATGGGTTAGAGAAATATAAAAGAATATCTGTTTCAATTATAAAAACACTGTGGACATAAGAAAGCAAAGATAGGCATGGTGGCACATAGCCTATAATCCAGATCTCAGGAAGCTGAGGCAGGAGGATCACAAGTGCAAAGCTAGCCTGAGCTGTGGAGGGAAATCCTGTAGATTAGATAGGACATCTTTAATAGAGCCCCTGTTATTACCTGCAGAAGACCCTGGGCTGTGGAGGGAAATCCTGTAGATTAGATAGGACATCTTTAATAGAGCCCCTGTTATTGCCTGCAGAAGACCCTGGGCTGTGGGAGGTGTTAACACCTCTTCAGGAGAGAAGAGGGAGGCTCATCAGTGCCTCCATCAGCCCATCATGAGGCTTCTCTCCTCCCTAAAATGTCAATAAGAGATGCAGAATGCTGGGCCTGGGGGTGGAAGCAGGGGAGGATTACTCCAATAGTCTAGCCTCCCACAATTCACTAAGGAGATCTCAGTGAGCCAGCCCCTCAGGAGCTGTTCCCACTGTGGTGGGACTCTACTGACACACGCTTTGTGAGTCATCGCCCACACTGGGATGGGCTATAGTCAGTGATACAGATGTGAGGTTCACCCAAGCTCTTATAAGCAACCTCAACAAATGTACTGGTTTACCAAGCAGAATTTGAATGGAATCCTTTCTTTGATATGTGAGTGCCCTCTATCTGGGATAAATAGATGTTTCTATAAGTGGACACTTCCAGTCCCAATCACCTGGCCCCAAATACCCACCAGCCGCTTCCCAAATAATTGACTCAGTGTCTTACTTAATATCACTTATAAATGCTTGGTTGATAGCTCAGACTTGTTACTAGCTAACTCCTACTTAAATTAACCCATATTTCTATTTATGCTTTGCCACATGGCTCATGGCTTGTTGCCTCATTTTCTACAAGTCTTGCTTGCCTGGCAGCTGGCTTGTGTCTCCTCTGACTCTCCTGACTCTGCCCTTCTTCTTCCCATCATTCTCTCTGCGTCAGGCTGTCTCGCCCAATCTCTTCTTGCCCTGCTATCAGCCAATCAGTTTTTCTTATTAACAATGAACATAATCCACAGCATGTTTCTTTACATGTCCCCAGGAAAAAGCCCATGAAACCCTATCTCAGAAATAAAAATCAAGGGCTGGAGAGATGGCTCAGTAGTTAAAAGCACTGCCCTGAGTTCAGTTCCCAGCACCCACATGGCAGCTAACAACTGTCTGTAACTCCAAGATCTGACACCGTCACACAGACATACAGGCAAAACAACAATGCACATAAAATAAGAATAAATAAATTATAGTTTAAAAAAACTTAAAAATATAAAATAAAAATCAAAGGAGACCAGGACTCCTTGCTGACTACAGCCAGGTAGGGACCACTCCCTTCTCTTTAGGCTCCCCAACACCTTACATGTCCTCCCCAGGCCTCCACACCAATGTTTCAGGCCCCTAATGGCTGGCTCCTAGTGAGAGAACAACATGGCTTCAGCATCAGCTTCACCCTCTCCAACCTGGGACCTCCTCCAGGCAACCAGCCCATGAGGCTGGCCCCAGTAAAAGCCCTGCCTACTCCAGACTCTCCCAAGATGCCTAGCCTATTATCCTGCCTCAGAACTCCCTCTAGCTACCCATGGGGTCCTGGTAAGAGACCCACTCCCCTCAGCTCCATCCTCTTAAGACTCTTCCAAAACTGCCCAGCCTTCTACCTCACCTTGGAACTCAGTGGAATAAAAAAAAAAATTGTATTAAAATACACAACAAATGTTCTAACTCCAGATGCCCAGGTCCCCATCACAAACATGTAAGCAATATGAAAAACCCCAAAGAACAGCAACTCCATAATGTTTGTCTCCCAAGAGAGCAACTTAGACAAGACAGAATTCAAAAGAACAATTATAAACACGTTCAAAGAGTTATTCAAAGAGGACACGAATAAACACTTGAATTAACTTAAAGAAGACAGGATTAAACTCCCGAGGGAAGTCCAAGAACATACAACTGGCTGAATGAAATAATGAGGACAATTTAGGAAACTGAATTCAGTGAAGAAATAAAAATACTGGAGAATACCCAAAGTGAAACAAAGCTAGAGATGAAAACTTCAAGAATTCTAACTAAATTCTTGAACTAACTAACAAAAGAGCCAAATTTAGTGGAAAAGCCTGGCTAACAGAATGGGTTGTGCAGAAGACGGGATATTTGGGTTTGAATGCAAGGTAGAATTGGATCATTCAGTTAAAGAAAATAATAAAATTCTTAAAACTCATGAATGGAATATGCAGGAACTCTGCTATACTGTGAAAAGACAAAATCTATGTATTGTGCACCTAGAAGAAGGAGACGAATTCCAGGTCAAAGGCATAGAATACAACTTCAATAAAAGCATAGAAGAAAAATTCCCAATTCTGGAAGAAATGATGCTAATTCAAATATAAGAGGCACACAAAACGCCAAACAGACCAGTGAAGACTCTCCACCCACCATATCAAAGCTAAAGCAAAGAGAGGGTATTGAAGACTGCAAGTGAGAAGGTCTAAGTCACATACAAAGGCCTGTTCGTTAAAATAACAGCGGCTTCCTTTGGCGTCTAAAAGCCAAAGAGCAGGGAGCAAGGTGCTTCAAGTCCCGAGAGAACATGGCTGCCAACCGAAACTACTCTGCCTGAAAAAAAAACTATCCATCTAATGGAAAGAGAAATCAAAACTCTCCATGATAAAATCAGGCTAAATCAAGCCAAACCAGCCCTACAGAAAATACTAGAAGGAATACTTTGGGTGCAGAAGGACAAGCACCACCAAGGGGTAGGTGGGGGTGGGGTGGGATGGGGATGGGGTGGGGGAGGGGGAGTAAATGAGAGCAGGACAGCAGCTATGAGACGTAGGACTAAGAAGGACCACCACAAAACTGTAAAACGTCAGGAATTAATGAACATCTTCCAATGATCATTTTAGATGTTAATGCCCTCATTTCTTTAATCAAAAAGAACAAAGTGTCTGACTGGATTAGAAAACAGGACCCATCTTTTTGTTGTCTACACACCTCACCTACAAGAACAGACACTGCCCTAATGTAAAAGGATGGGGGAAGGGGGAAGTATTCCAAACAAATGGGACCGGGACACAAGCAGGTGCCACACTTCTAGCTGACAAAACAGACTCTGTGCCAAAGTTCATCAGAACAGATCAAGTCACTTCAGTTTGATGAAGGAAACAATCCCTCAAGAGGACATCAGAATTCAAACCATAGACACCAGACTCGGGCGCACCCAATTTCATAAGTAAGCATTGGTAGACATTAAGCCACAGATTAGCCACTACATAATAATAGTAGAGGACTCCAATACCCAGCTCTCACCAACAGACAGGTCACCCAGACGAAAAACAATCAGAAATATGGGAGCTAATGCACACCATACAGCAAATGGACCTAATATATCTACAGACTATTCTATCCGAATAATGTGGACTATACATTCTTCTCAGTAGCCCATGGGAGTTCTCTAAAACAGACCACATATTGAGGCACAAAGCAAATCTCAACAACTTTAAGAAAATTGAAATAACCCCATATATTCTATCTAGCAACAATGGATTAACACTCAAAATCAATAGCAAAAGAAATACAAGAAAAAAACTCATAGAGATTAAACAATACACTGTTAAATAATGAATGGGTCATTGTAGAAAAGAACTTGTTGGAGTAAAATGAAAATACAAAGTACTGTCAGTCCCTGCCAGCCGGCAAAGAGGTGAGAGACCTGCCTCCAGGTCTGTACCACCACCCCCGCCACCCACTGGACTCTGTCCCTCCAAGACCCACTCTGCCACACAACCCCACACACCTGGACATCCTCCCCCTGGCCAGTCGCAACCCCAGCGACTACATAGGCACAGGTGCAACCCACACCAGTTGGAAGAACAGGTACAGGAATGAGCCACACCAGTTGGAAGAACAGACACAGGCATGAGCCAGCCACACCAGTTGGAAGAACAGACACAGGCATGAGCCACACCAATTGGAAGAACAGATGAGTAAATGCCAGTGTAAATACATTCAACAACCAAAAGAGCAAGATGGCACCACCAGAACCCAGTGATCCTACAACAGCAAGAACTGAACATTCCAATGCAGCTCAAACACAAGAAAATGACCGTAAAAATAACTTTATGAGGATGATAGAGGCCCTTGAAAAGGAAGTGAAAAATTCCCTTAAAGAAATCGAGGGAAAGAGAAACAAAAACTGGAAGAAGTCGATAAATCCCTTCAAGAAAGCCAACACATGCGTGGTCATGGGGGCATGGCTAAAATTCCTATCAATGGCTAATGATGTTCTGAACAGAACCCTGGAAATAAGGCCAACAATTGACAAATGGGACCTCATGAAACTCAAAGTCTTCTGTACAGCAAAGGAAACTGTCAATCAAATGGAGTGAAGAGGCAACCTACAGAAAAATCTTTGCTAGGTATATATCTGACAGAGACTGGATAGCAGCAATACACGAAGAACTAAAAATCCTTAAACACCAGAGAACAAACAACCTCCCCCGCAAAAGAGCTGTAGAACTTAACCACAAATTCTCAAAAGAAAAAAAAAGAATGGTTAATAAACACTTCTAAAAATACTCAACATCCTTAGCTGCTAAGAAAATGCAAATTAAAGCTGCCTTGAGATTCCATTTTACCCCAGTCAGAATGACTATCATGGAGAAATCAAATGAAGACACATGCCGGCCAGGATGCAGGGAAAGAGGAAGTCTTTTTCGCTGTTGGTGGGAGTGTAAACTGGTGTACCCACTGTGGACATCAGTGTGATGATACCTCAGATAGCATGAAATAGAGCTGCTATACGACCCAGCTATTCCACTGGGCATAAACCCAAAGGCCTGTATAGTCTAATAGGCACTTTCTCATCCATATTCATTGCCATTCTATTCACAATAGTCAGGAAATAGAATCAGCCTATATGTCCATCCATTGATGAATGGGTATTGTAGACGTGATACATACATCTGTGAAGATAAAAGAAGTGATGTAATTTGAAGGATATGGTTGGAAGTGGAAAAAAAATATTGAGTGAGGTAACCCAGGAACAGAAAAACAAATGCTGTGTGTTCTCCCTCCCCTGTGGATCCTAACTGCTCATTGTTAATTTTGTGTGCTCAACTTGGGGTTCCTGTAAGAGCTAGGGGAGTAGAACAAGGCCATTGAGAGGGACTATCTTAAGGGAAGGGAGATCATGGGATGTAGGTTGTCTGAAAGTAGAGCGGGGGATAGTGAGGATGTAAAGGTTTAAGAAGGGGTGAGTGAGGGGGAAGGGAGAAGGGGGAAGGAGGGAAGGTCGACTAAAAATAGAGAGGGTATTAAAAAAAAAAACATGTGGGAAATTTTGCAACCAAATCAAAAAAATATAATTTGGAAGTAGGGAGATGACTCATTGGTTACAAGCACTTCTCATTCTTCCAGATGATCCAAGTTCAGTTTCGGGCAGCCATGTTGGGTGGCTCACAAACACTTGTACATCAAGCTCCTGGGGACCACATAACCTCTTCTGGCCTCTGTGAGCAGTTGCACACAAGTGGCACACACTCACCCAAATACACACACACATACACACACACACACACACACACACACACACACACACAAATAAAGCATACATGTATATATGTATATATATAATGTTGTTAGGAAATAGTTTGAAGGGAGATGCCCTGCATGGCTGGAAAAAGCTGATCCGTATAAGCCCTGGGTTAAAAAAAAAAACAAGACCCCAGTGCCAGGCATAGGATACCTCCTTAGGAGTTGTTGGTCAGGAAGGCCCCCCCAAGCCCCCAAAACATTATAGGCTCTTGCCATTCCTCTTGCACACACACACACACACACACACACACACACACACACACACATCTTAGTAGCATAATGTAGAGAATTCTAACTAGAACTGAGCTGGAAGCGTCCTCCCTGCCGAGTAAGTAGCTTCATAATGCTGGAAGGTGCTGTGTAGGCTGCTTGCAGAGAAAAAGCATCAATAGACTTGTCCAGCTGTTTACCTCACAAACAAGAAGCCCAACCTGCCAATGACAATGTGCCCATTTATGCAGTCGTGGCAACTGTGTTATGGGGGTAACCTGCTGCTCTCTAATTGGATTTGAAAGCCACGCCACAAGAGGAAACCGTGCCTGGTTTTAAACCCACGCCCCAAGATGAAATCTATGCCTGGTACCATAAACCTATTCAAAACCCCTGGTGGAGGAGGTCCTAGGTCCTAGAAGGAAACAGAACACTGTGGTTTAGCTAAATTAACTTAGCACCAAACTGCCTTCTGGATATTTACGTTTTTATCCACAGACAAATGCTACTCTCAGCCTCAATCGCGGAAGTCTTTCTTTCTGTGAATGATGGTGAATGCAGAGACTCCCGAGGTGCTGAGAAAAAGTGGCCGATGAGTGCTTGGCCCTAAGTAAAGCATCGGTACCATCTCCATTAAGGGTCTAATGGGACACTGAGGAAGAGGGACAAGGAGAGGGGCTGCAAAGACCATCTTCTGGGCAAGACACATCCATTGCAGTCCTGAACCCATAGCAACTGCGGATGCCTGCACTGCGTCTGCGCATAGGGTCCGTCGAAAGTCAGACGCGGCTGAAAGAGGAGCTGAGGGAGCCGCACCCCTCACGGCTTAACTACTTGTTCCTGATAGACTCAGGAAGAAGGGGAGTCATTGTCTTCAACTGTGTACCCACTGGTGATCCCACCAGGCTCCAATCCACTACTCTCACGGGTGTCCGTCCCCTCGTACACTAAATGGGTCACAAACCCAAACCAAAGGTCAAGAATCTGGGAGAGGAACTAGTAGGGAAAAGGAGGGGTTGATGGAGATGCAGCAGAGGATGTAAGAAAGGGTGTGTGTGGGGGGGGGGGGGCAGAATGTTAATGCATGTATAAAAACCATCAGAAAAGTTAATTGAAAGGTGGGGAAGCAGAAAAAGGAAACACGAAGAATAAGAGAAAACATAAACCAATGACCGGGATTTGGGCATGCTTTAGAGTCTTAAGCTGAATAGCAAACTCAGCCCCCACTTTCCTCATCCAGGAAAGGGGAAGACAGGCTCCCCCAGATTCTCCTGTGAGGCTCAGACGATGGAGAGGAGTCCAGAGCGATGAGGGGCCTCTGAAAGGGCTAACACTTAGAAGTGGGGAAGTCTTCTTATTAGGAGAAGGACTGTGGGGCATTGAACGAGCCACACCGCTGCAGCAGCGAAGATTACCAGCAACAGGAAAGGGATGGCTGGGCTTCCACTTCCGGCTCTGGGTCCAGCCCAGAGGTTCCTCCCTGACCGAGGGCTGGGGGGAGAACAGGGAGGGGAAGGGAGAGGGCCGAGGACTGAGCCTGGTTGAAAGGCACCCAGCCATTCCTTTTCCTGTCAGACGGTACATGGACCCCGCTTGGTGTATGCCTTTTCCGGCCTCTCTCCCAACTTGTTTTTGCGTTCCTTTTTTTTTTTTTGTAGGCCATCGGCAGCCCAGTAGCTAATAGTCACTGAACATTTATCAGCCTTCCCCCACCACCTACCCCCACACCCCTGTGACCACAACTTTTATACATCTCATCTCTACTCAAGCTGTCAAATCCATTCTCCCTACAATGACCTTCACGGCCTTGCTCCAGAGATCTCAGGCGGATCTCCAGCAGCCACGGAAGAGCCAAGAGCAGCCGCAGATAGCTGTAACCCCAGACCTGGGGCCTGGAGACAGCCTGTTTCCAGAGCTCAATGTTGGGCCAGTCTAGCTGAATCAGTGAGCTCCAGCTTCAGTGAGCGATCTTGTCTCCAAAAAACTGGGTAGGAAGTGATTGAGGAGGGTACCCCTTTGTGTTCCTCTAGCTTCCACATACACAGCATAGGCACCCGAATTCACGTGTGCACACCCACACACACACCCACACACTCATATATACACAAGAAATATCTGGCAGAAATAAAAAGAAATTCACCATACAGCATGTATGTAACTTTTATTGCATTTACTGATTTGCCCATGTGAGTGGGCATGCGCACCCTGCAGCACACGCGTGGAGGTCAGAGGACAGCTTTGCGACGTCAGTTCTTTCCTCCCATCGGATGGGTTCCCGGGATCAAAATCAGTTATCAGCCTCGCTGACGCACACCTTTACCTGCCGAGACATCTCTCGGTCCCCAAAATGCATCCTTAAATATGTAAAAACATGCGGGGCCTCAGGATGTAGCTCAGTGGTAGAGCACACACTTAACACATCCAAGGCCCCAAGTTCTATCCTCAGCACCAAGAAAACAAAACAAAAACAAACAAAAAACATTCAGTCACAGCTACACTAGCCAACACAAAGCATCTCCATGAAGTTCAGAAACATCCCCCAGAAGAGGCACGACTCTCTTGAAAATTTTTCCCCTTCTGGGCCGCCCTCCTCTCCTTGACCTACACACAGAACACCGTTCACTTCTCACGCACGAGGCTGCTGCAGCCTCACTGACTTCTGGGTATTTGAGATTCTGAGAGGTGGCTTTGCCTGGGGTCTTTGCAATCAGACAGTCCCCTCCCATGAGTCTTCAGTGTTTTTCTCCAATGTTCCTTTCTCACAGAGGCTGTGTCCCTGATCGCTCTCTTTAGAAGAACAACCAGCCTCCCTCATCCATCCCAACCTTCCCATAAGTATGTATGCCTAGCCCGTATTTTATATGCATACACGTATGCATGTGTGTGTGTACATATGTATGTATGTGTATATCAACTTCTGCAGACAGCCTTCCCTGCCCCATTCTCTGTCCCACTCTTTTCTCTGGACTTGTCTGGTGTTAATCCTATTTTACATATATGGTCTTATCTGGATCTGCTGCATGAGGTCACAGATTTTTCTTGTTTGACCTCTACTGCATCCCTAAATGGGAACCCAACGCAAGGTGACTACGCAGTGGATGCTGGTTGAATGAAAGCAGTGAATGAGGGCATAAGTTGGGAGACGAAACAAGGGACGTCACAGATTCTCCTTGACTTCCATAGGGCTGTGTCCTGGAAAACCTCACCAGTGGCAATATTCTAAGTCAAAACCGCACTTAATCCACACAAGCCTGCCCAAATACACAGCTTGCCCTATCTAGTCTGTATTGAACATGCTCCAAACACAAAGTCCATTTTTATAATGAAATGTTCAGTACCCCCTATAGCTTACCGAATCCTGAAGTGAACATGAAAAATATCATAACTACACAGGTACTGTAAAATCAAAAAACTTGTAAGTCAGAGCCACCACAATAAGTCAGGGATCCTATGTGTTCCAAACTTGCTAGGAACACCATTCTTCTGCCAAAGCATGTCTTCCCTCAGATGCTGCTGCTTTCCTCTGGACACGATACCCCCACCCCCAGCTTCTAGACCTCACATCTGGATTATGGATTTAGTCTCCAGGTATGATAATATTGTGACAGCTTCCTGGAAGCTGTGATCT
The DNA here is from genome assembly GCF_007827085.1 of Peromyscus californicus insignis. NCBI lineage: Eukaryota > Metazoa > Chordata > Mammalia > Rodentia > Cricetidae > Peromyscus > Peromyscus californicus. The sequence continues at coordinate 11,938,374 of NW_026294535.1, forward strand.
TTATTCCCCTTCCTGCTCTCTCCCGTGGCTCCTTGACCTCTACCCCCCCAACACTCCAGAGCTTTGTGTACAAACACACTTCCATGAATAGGCTTGTCAAATCCTGCCCATCCCCCAAGGGTGATTCTGATGCCTCCATCTGGAACACTACCTGTGCCCCATGTTTCTAAGTCTCATGCTTCCAAGACCTCACTATTATCTGTAATTCTTACAACCTGCCCCTTCTCCTATGGCGTATAAAAGCTCTGTGTGTTTGTTCACAGAGTTTAGATTGTTTAAGAGATGGCAGTTAGTTACGCACCTTATAATGGATATTTAATGAGATGCCTTTCTATGAATCTCTTTTATTACAGTTCCTTGTGTTGAGTAATACCAATTCGGGCACAATACAGAATTGAGTTTTGTGCAGTTGAAAGTTACAACCTGTGGCGCACGCCTTTAATCCCAGCACTCGGGAGGCAGAGCCAGGCGGATCTCTGTGAGTTCGAGGCCAGCCTGGACTACCAAGTGAGTTCCAGGAAAGGCGCAAAGCTACACAGAGAAACCCTGTCTCGAAAAACCAAAAAAAAAAAAAAAAAAAAAAAAAAAATCTGTGTAATAGAAAGTTACAACCTGTGAACTAGGTTTTGAGAGCATGTGATCCAGGTCCTTATCTGCCGGTTCCTGCGTGCCTCTTCCCACCCATGGGGGCACTTCACGTTCTCTGGCTACACCCGAGTTCTGTAGCTATGGACAAGCTCCTGGAAAAGGAGATTAAGCTTCCCATCCTGCGTGCCTGCATGCGGCTTCTTACGCCTGTCACAAGAGCTTGTTAGACCACATATAATAAACACAGCCCGTAATGATAGAGAAGGTGCCTGATGGTCCTAACGCTAAACTTAGATCAGTCTGGAGTGGAGCCGTTGGATAGCACCCCGGCCTTGCTGTTCTACCTGGCTGTCCAGGAAACCATAACCTGGGCCTGTGCTTTGTTCATCCCCTAACTTACTTGTCCCAGCTCCCTGTTTGTGCTTCCTGGGATTGCTCTCCCAAGTGCCCAAGTCCTGCTTTGGGAAGGAACCATCATCACCCCACATCCCTAATGAAACGGCTACCTCGAGTCTTAGTCCAATAAAGCCGCACGTGCATCCCAGCATTCCTTTCCTACGGCCCATCATTATGAGTCTCCTGGCAACGGATATGTCAATGCAAGAGGCAACAGAAGGAAGGATCCTTGGGTTAACTACAGGATCAGTGACATTTGGAGTTATTCTAGGCTTCCCCGTGTCCTTTCAGATGATTTCCTCAAGGAAATATTACATTGGTCACCAATTAAAAGCAAGGATCAGCCAAGTGGTGGTGTGGTGGTGGTGGCACACTCCTTTAATCCCAGCACTTGAGAGGCAGAGGCAGGCCGAGTTTAAGAGGCAGGCCAGCCTGGTGAGTTCCAGGACAGCCAGGGATGTTATACAGAAAAACCTTATCTCAAAAAAGAAAAGAAAAAAAAATATACAAATAATAAAAAATAAAAACAAGGGTGCTGTGGAATAATCCTTCCGTATGCTGTGAGAATGTGTTGCTCTCATTGTTAATAAAGAGCTGATTGGCCGATAGCTCGACAGTGCTGTGGGATGTTCTGTATGGCAAATGTGTTGCTGATTAGTCAATAAATAAAACACTGATTGGCCATTGGCTAGGCAGGAAGTGTAGGCGGGACAAGGAGGAGAATAAAGCTGGGAAGTGGAAGGCTGAGTCAGAGAGACACTGCCAGCCGCCATGATGACAAACAGCATGTGAAGATGCCAGTAAGCCACGAGCCACATGGCAAGGTATAGATTTATAGAAATGGATTAATTTGAGCTGTGGGAACAGTTAGCAAGAAGCCTGCCACGGCCATACAGTTTGTAACCAATATAAGTCTCTGTGTTTACTTGGTCGGGTCTGAGCGGCTGTGGGACTGGCGGGTGACAGAGATTTGTCCTGACTGTGGGCCAGGCAGGAAAACTCTAGCTACAAGACAGGATTTTCAGGGCAGAGAGAATGCTGGGAAGAAGAAGGGCAGAGTCTGAGGAGTCTGGAGCCAGATGTGGAAGGGGCAACATGGGAAGTTCATAGATGAGGTAAACAAGACCTGCGGCAGCACATAGATGAATAGAAATGGGTTATTTTAAGTTGTAAAGAGCTGGCTGGAGACAAGCCTAAGCTATCGGCTGAGCATTTGTAATTAATAATAAATCTCAATGTGGTTATTTGGGAGCAACCACCGGGACACAGAGAAACTCCACCTACACAAGGACCACTCTCACTCCCAGATGTGATTAAACACTTGGACTTATCAAAGCCCTTACGAAGACCATAGTGCTATGAGTGTGTGACTCAGTGTTCTTGCACTGTATAAATTCATCCAGGAAGTGACTGGAGTTTGCTAATCCTGTCTCCTCTTCTCACTGAGCCCATAACTAGGTTATAGGCTTTGGGCTCCTAGCATTGAAGGAATCAAATGGAATGTGGACAGAATGGGTGTCTGCCTCCTGGATTTTACAAAATGGGACCACAGAGATTGTCAGCTGAAAATATGCACTGTCTATCAAGACAAGGGAAGAATGCCTGTAAAGCTGACTTCGGAGGTCAGAGCCGTCTCTTTGATTTCAAAAGGTGGAGAGTGGAGAGTGGAGACTGTCCCATCAGGCTGAATCAGCCAGAGGGCAGAACCTTGGGGATGTGACACCTGCCTGGAAGAGTTGTGGAGAAAGAGCCCTTCATGGGCCTGGAAATCAAGATCTCTGCCTATTGGCTCCTGCAGCTCTGGTTGATGGTAGCTAAAAAGTGGAGCAGAGAGTCGAAGAGGATGTTTTTTGTACCATGACTTCTCATGGAATTTTCCTTGCTGGAGTTTGAATTCCTTAGACTCCATCATGCCATCCTATCTTGCATGTCCCTCATAGAAGGGGGCCATCTGTCCTACCCCTGTCCCTCACTGCATTTTAGAAGCACACAAGCTATTTGGTTTCATAGCTTCACAACTGGAAAGGATATTGGGACCTCAGACATTAGAGTTCATGGGATGGATTAAGATTCTTATGGCTGTATGGACAGAGTGAATGTATTTCACATATATACATGGCATGAATTGGGTATAGGCAGCCCAGGGGCAGAATGCTGTGTGTGTATCCCAAGTTCATGTGAACTAAACCCCACGGGAATGGGTTTGGCATTCAGAACCTATGAAAGATCCTTAGTTCATGGATGGTCATTAGTTCACTAGTCCAATGAATGGGATTCGGACCCTTACCAGAAGAGACATGAGAAAGATGGCCTGTCTCCACCAGGAGCCGTTTATGAAGAAGGAGAAGGCACCCCTGAGGGTGGAGCTGGATTGGAGAGCTGGGAGAGGCCCACACACATGACACTGTAGCCATGATCCTTTATGGGACATTTACATAGACCTGCCTTCTCCCACATTTACACATCTGGAATTCTTTCTCCCCACTCTGTTTTGTTACTGGTGGTGGTGGTGGTGGTGATGTGTGTGTGTGTGTGTGTGTGTGTGTGTGTGTGTGTGTGTGTGTGTGTGTCTATCGTGTGTATTGTGTATGTCTGTGTGTATTTTTGTGTGTATGTCTGTGCTGTGTGTGTCTGTGTGTATGTCTGTGTCTCTCTGTGTGTGTGTATGTCTGTGTGTGTGTCTCTGTCTCTGTGTGTGTCTGTCTGTGTCTGTCTGTCTGAGTGTGTCTGTCTGTATGTATGTGTCTGTCTGTGTGTGTCTGTGTGTGTGTGTCTGTCTATGTATGTCTCTGTTTCTGTGTGTCTGTGTGTCTGTGTGATGGGCAGTTGCTTTCTTTCTTATGTCAATCCTGATGCTTGTTTTTGTACACTCCACACTGCTGCCGCAATGGTCAGGGTGTGGTCTGGTTGGTCACTCACTGTCATGGCTCTGGTTCTGTGAGGTGATCAAAGGAAGTCCTTATTTCTTGAGGACACAAACTCCTTCTCAAGAGATGTTCCTTGCCCTCATGTATAACTGTCCTCGTGATCAAAGGGAGTCCTTATTTCTTGAGGACACAAGCTCCTTCTCAAGAGATGCTCCTTGCCCTCATATATTACTGACCTCATCTGGAGGGCAGTCTGTCCTTCCAGACTTTCCTGTTCCTGGAGTCAAAAATGACTGCAGCTTTGGCCCAATGGCTGTGGGGTGGAGGGGGCTGGGACAGACCATTGGAAAACACAGTAAGATGCCTCAGTTATCCTTTGTGCTGTCAAAATAAAACTCAGTGAGGTTTAGAAACATGCTCACAAAGCAAATGGGGGCAGAGCTCAACTCACATTGTTTAACTTTAAAATATACACCGTGTTTTTAATGAAGGGCACTAGAATTAGTTATCCATGATGCAGAATTCATTCAATATTCAGGACAGTACAGATATTCCTTGACCTACGATGGAGCTGTGTCCCAATAAATTGATTGCAGGTTGAAAATGCGTTCAATAGTCCTAAGTGCTGAATGTCACTGCTGAGCAATACAATACGCTGTACAGTATTGGTTGTTCAGCTTTATAATCGGATGACTATGAGCTGTGACTTGCTGGGTGCTCAGTACCATGAAGGCGTGTGATATTGACTATCAGAAACCTGAGAAAAGACCAAAATTCAAATGAGGCACAGCAAAAAGATGTCTTCTGGATATAACAATGGCTGTCACACTCCTGGCTCACTGCAGCTGTGAGATTGGGCCTGTCAGCATGTCATCCTAGATGGTGGAGGGGCCCAAGAAGCCCCACCCCTCCCTGAAGGCCTCCTGACAGCTACTACAGCCCGAAGAGGAGATATCATTTTCTTCAGTGGTACATATATAGCCAGTGGTCAGTTGTCCACGCTGCAGGTAATAACTGCAACCCATGCTCATGCGGGCAACTATGTAAGTTTGGTGGGCCCGGCGTGCACAAAAATAATGGAGGTCGAAGTGTGGATTGTTGGGAAAGAGAAGGATTTCTGCAGAAGATGGGGGTGGGAGGGGTCAGAGAGGGCAATGGAGGGTGAAGAAGGCTAAAAATATGAAATGGTCAAAGGATAAAAATAAGTAAGAATTGAAAACTCACAAGAAAAAGATCAAAATTCAATGTACAGTTCCTGTGGCTTGTCCAACACTCTCATATCAGAAAGTGGAAACTATCAAGGAAGACCATGGTAAGTTGGGGCCCACCTTTGCTATACTTGAAATTAGGTCCTTACTTGAGTTTTTTTAGATCAAAATGCCTGTTCTTCAACAAAAAGATTGAGGTTGTAAGTGAAAATGTTTTACTGGTGGGTAGGAGACCAGGAATGGCATCTTCAGGAATTCCTTCCCCTGTTGTCGGGAGACAGGTAAGGAGGGGGCAGAGAATGGCTGTGGGTGGGCCCAGGAGTGGAATCCTCTGTGTACACAGGCAAGCCAATGCAGTCAGCTCAAAAAGTAATGAAGGCATAATTCCCCTCTTGGCATGAGGTATACATAATGGCAACCTTGTGCAGAGTATGGTATTAAAAAAGGGAAGAGGAGAGAGAAAGGGATGAGAAGGGAGGGGAGGACTTTTCCAGTAGAGAACTCAGCAAGCATGACTCCAGCCATGTGATAAAGGTCAACATCTACAGTCAGAAATCAAACCAAATCATAAATCACAAATCCATAATATGGTGCTGTGAAAACACAGTGTCTCAGTGAATTACACACTACAAAAATCCCTGTTCTGGACCAGCGCCAGAGAGAAGAAAGGAATCTTATAAGAAAGTGAATATGACCAAAGTAGACTCGATGTGTGTATGAAAATATAATAATACAACCCATTGTTTTGTACAGTTCATACACGCTAATAAAAAAGGAAAATAACCACTGGCCTGTATTCTTCCAAACTGCCAGGGTCAGCAAAACCTCCCCTGAGCCAAAAGGACCCTGAGCAGGCATAAGACTCTGGTGCACCAGCCATCCAGAAATGAGGTCCTGGGATGGAGGGGGGAAAAAAAGGTCAGGTGGGGAAGCTGGGAAGTTGGCCACACTGATGGGGTCACTCTTGTCACCAGAGCTGAGAGTCCACACCCCCCCTTCTGTCACCTCTGAGGTCTGACAATGGACAAATAGTAAACAATATGATCATTGTAGAATAGTCATGCATATACACAAGTGTATCACACACGCGTGGAAAAAGACGAAGGATAAACTATTCTTTAGTATTAGATTCAATGGGTATAAAATCATTCTGTTGAATTAATATGGAAGTTTTTGAATAGTGCCACTTGAAAGACTGTCTTGTCATGAACTGATAGCAAAGAGCTGGTGAGCAAGCGCTGTGGATCACAGGCTGAGTATCACGAGTCTAGAGACTGGAAGAGTCAGAGCCGATGGGCAGAGGGACCCTGGGTCCCTGAATGGCTATGTGGAGCAGAATCATTTATACATGCCACCTCAATCACACCACCCTCTACAGCCAATACACATGAGACTGTAACACCAGTGACATGATTAAGAGATAAATCTGGCCGGGCGGTGCTGGCACACACCTTTAGTCCCAGCACTTGGGAGGCGGAGGCAGGCTGATCTCTGTGAGTTGGAGGCCAGTCTGGTCTACAGAGTGAGTTCCAGGACAGCCAGAGTTACACAGAGAAACCCTGTCTTGAAGAGAAAATATATATATATATATATATATATATATATATATATATATATATATAAATCTATAGTTTATGAAGTTGCTTAGATGTGGGAGTCACTTGGCATGAAGCCAGCATAGGAAAGAAACTTTACCACCTCCCCTCCTGTAAACCATTTGCGAGCCCTCTCTGCCTTCACTGAACACTTCCTCAACATATTGTCCCCTGTCTCCACCTTTACCCTTCCCCCTGAAACTGTTCTGAGCTGAGGGTGACCGACTGGGGGTGCTGTGTACCAGTTCAAGAGACATCTCTGTCCCTGCCCCTTTTAGGAGGGGGCAGATGGCCTCACATCGGAGGCTCTAGGCCACTGATTTTCTGTTAAACCATATTAAACAAGTGCAGGCAGGGGCCGTTTGTGCAGAGTGAAGGTTCTGTATAATATGAGGGATATTTCTTTGCTAACTCAATAGACCTACGAGGCAAAAGGCCTTGTGGTCCCCTGAAGACAAGAACAGTAGTCCACTCTTCAGACCCTCCCGGACCACTCACACCTGTAACTGTGTCCTGACACTTCTTCCTAAGTGTTACTGGAACACCCACCTGCTTGCTCATTTCCTTCCAAAGAACACACTAAGACATGTTGTATCTGCCACTCTTCTAGTTACTATGACCAAATACCTAACAAAAGAACTGAAGGAAGAAAGGAGGAGTCTTCTTCGGCTCCCAGCTTGAAGATGCAGTCCATCTTGGCAGGGAATTCCCGGCAGCAGGAGTGTGAGGCGGCTGGTCACATTCCATCCACAGTCAGGCAGCCGAGAGACTCGAATGTGGTGCTCGGCTCTCTTTTTCTTTTTAGTTGATTTCATGACCACAGCCCATGGGATGATGTTGCCTGTCAGGGACCAAACATGGACCATGGAAAAGTACTAGCTAGGCCAGAGAACAAGCCACAGGCCCTAAACCAGATGCCCTCAAAGATAAAGAACATTCCTCGGTCAGGTAGGTCAGGTAGCATAGCAACGGAACTATGGACCCTGACCAGTGACCTTATCACCTAGCACAACATCCTGCAGCCTCATGACCTACAGGTCTCCCCTCAGCTGCACGTCCTGCCCCCCTTCCCTCCTTCCTGCCCCCTCCCCCTCCCATGCTATATAAGCCTTGCTGAGGAGAATAAAATTTGCAGCTTGATCAGAACCCTGTCTTGCTGTCTTCTTTCATGTCTCCCCCATCCCTTTCATTCTCTCCCGCAGGTGGGTCACCCCCGTTGAGACCCCGCTGGCCGGGGCCGTTGCCTACATTTAAGATGGGTTTTATTGCTGAACATAGCATGATGGCACACGCCTTTAATATCAGCACTCAGGAGACAGAGGAAGGAAGATTGCTGTGAGTCTGAGGCCATCCTACTCTACATAGCAAGATCAAGGCCAGCAGGGCTACACAGTAAAGCCTTATCTCAAACAATGAAATAATAATAGTAATAACAATAACTAATAATAATAATGGTTTTCTTCCCCACATCAGTTAAACCAATCTAAAAACTCCCTCATAAACAATGCCAAAGATGGTTTCCTAGATTCCGGATTGTACCAAGTTGACAACAACGTTAACTATTGCATATGGTAGCCTTCAAAGTCAGCAGACCTCCTTCAAGCTCTTCCTATTGATCAGTGTCAGGGAAAGGGCAGCCAAGAAAGGGTCTGTTGTTTGTTTTGCTTGCTGTAACTATTTTTCTTAATAGCTATTTAGTTTTAATTTATGTGTATATGTGTATCTGTGTGAGTCCATGTGTACCTTGTGCATGCAAGAATCCACAAGACCAGAAGAGGGCATCAGATCCTCTGGAGCTGGAGTTACAGATGGTTATGAGCCAACACATGAGTGCAAGGAATGGAGCCGTGGCCCTCGGGAAGAGCAGTAAGTATTCCTAAGAGTTGATCTATTGCTCCAGCCCTTTGTTACAGCTTTTAAAAAGGCATTATCCCCTGGAGGAGAAGCATGTCAGTGGACCTCAGGAATCACCGCACCGGAGTGAAATCCTTTGTTTCTCAAAGGTGAGTCTACACGGTTGCTGTCCTCTCGTTTGCCAATGTCTATGGAGCACCTGCTGTGTGCTGGGCCCTGGCTTAGACGCTGAGGATAGAGTGGGGAGCACAGTAGACACCACACCTGCCCTCCCTGACTGCCTATAGCCTGCAGCACAGTTCTGTACAGCCTCATGGTGTTTCAGGCAAGACAAACAGCTTATGAGGAGGGAAGATTTATTTCAGCTCATGGTTCCAGACTATGATCACTCAGCTGTGTTGTCTTTGGACCTGTGCCACAGAGAATTCCATGGCAGGAGCTTGTGGCCAGGAAATAAAGAGGAGGGGATACGGTATATCCCTAATGACCGATTTTCATCTGACTAACCGTGTTGGTGCCACCACCTCCCATAGTGTCACAGGCTGGAGAATCAATCCTCTGCTACTATCCTTTGGGAAAACACTTCAGATACAATCCATAGCAGGGCCCCCTGAAATTATAATGGAGAAAAAAGGAAAGTCATGTCTGCCTAATGACATCGAAGCCAGTCTGACATCATGGCATAATGCATTAGTCACATGTTTGTGGTGAGCCTTGGATGTGCAAATCTATCGCAATGCTACTCAAAGAGAGGCAGGGCCCATGTAATTTTGTATAGCACATTATCCTCAGTGACGATCCTAATCAACTAGGTTACTGGTTCATGTATTTACTGTACTATACTTTTTACTGTTATAATAGCGAGTTCCTTTTACTTGTATATTTAGAAACAGACTGTAAGCCAGATGCTGTGTGGTGCTGACAGCAACTTCATACATCCTGTGTTTGCTGTCTCTCTGGCCTGAAGTGGCTGCCCTAGTCCATCTAAGTCTTTGTGAACACACTTGTGATGCTTACACAGTGAAAACAGCTGTGTGTCTTAGGCAGGCTTCTATTGCTCTGATAAAACACCATGTTCAAAAGCCACTTGGGGAGAAAAGAGTTTATTTGGCTTACAAGTTACAGTCTAATATGGAGGAAACCAAGGCAGGAACTCAAAGAGGGACGTGGAGGCAGGAACTTAAGCATCTGGCTTATTTGCCTGACTTGCTCCGTTCTTAAGCCACCCAGAGCCACCTGTCTAGAGGTAGCACCATCCACAGAGGGCTGCCCCCCCCCACATCAATCATTAATCAAGGAAATACCCTACGGACTTGTCCACAGGCCAATCAAAGGGAGGCGTCTTCTCAGTTGAAGTTTTCTCTTTCCAAATGCCTCCAGCGTGTGGCAAGTTGTGTGTGACTAACCAACACACCATCTGCTCAGACTGTGTTCTCATCACTAAGCGACACATGACCCTATCACAAACGGTAGACATGTGTTGTTTCTAATGGGTTGGGTATCCCAAATCAATATGTGAGCACTGTGCTTCCTGCAGGGAACCCTCTCCTCAAGTCTTGCTAGAGTCTGGTGGCAGTCCTTGATTTGAAGTTCTGTCTCTCCAATATTCGTTATTATGTGGCATTCTCCCTGTGCGTCGATATTTGATGGGTTTTTTTCCACAGCTGTCTTTTAATAAAGCCATCAGTAACACTCCATTCTTGTCCAAAGTGATCTCATCTTACCTAATTGCATCTACAACCACCCTATTTCCAAATAAGATCATATTCAGAGCACTCGGGAGGCAGAGCCAGGCGGATCTCTGTGAGTTCGAGGCCAGCCTAGGCTACCAAGTGAGTTCCAGGAAAAGGCGCAAAGCTACACAGAGAAACCCTGTCTCGAAAAACCAAAAAAAAAAAAGATCGTATTCAGAAGTATCAGAGGTACTTTTACTGCATCTCTTTTTTTTTTAGGGGGATAGGGGTCACAATTCAACTCACACGGAATGGATTGCCTTGAAGCAGTCATGTAGTAAATTGCCTCGTAACTACAGACGTGAGTGCTGTTTGTAAGAAAACACTCAAATGAGAACAGAGCCACGAGAAATGTTAGCAAAAGCTCCCATTTGGAGGTATCCAGAGACATCAGCTGTCTCTCTGAGGGGGACGCTGAGGCAAGGCAGGGGACTAACACAGAAGGGCTGAGAAGTTTGGCAGTAACAGAGAGGACGCACCAGGAGAGAAGGACTGGGGTCTCCCTGACGTCACATCAGTAATTCAAACGTCCCCAAACAGTGTGTGTGGAGGAAAATCCTGCGACTGCAGTGGGTCCCTCGAGGAAGGACGGCTGTGGCTTGCTCGCTAGTTCTTCTGTTATTTAAGAAGTTGTTGTAGTGTTTAGACTTTTATGGGGGTGTGTTTAGTCTTTACGGGACCACGTGGAGGGAAGCCAGAACGCATTTGTGGTCTCCTTCCTGTGGGATTTGGAGCCTCTGAGGAGGTAAATACAACACAGAAGAGTTGAGAACTTGTGGTCGCAGTGTCTCTGGATTAGCGAGCCTCCATCAGAACCCAATTCTCAGACAGTGTCCCTGGGAACTTTCAATATGACATATTTTAAGGGAAGGGAAGGGGAGGGGAGGGGAGGGGAGGGGAGGGGAGGGGAGGGGAGGGGAGGGGAGGGGAGGGGAGGGGAGGGGAGGGGAGGGAAGGGGAGGGGAGGGGAGGGAAGGGAAGGGGAGGGGAGGGAAGGGAAGGGAAGGAAAAAGTCTCCTAGGGGCTCAAAAGATGTCTCAGCTGTTAAGACCCAGAGGACTCGGGTTTGATTCCCAGCACTCACATGGATGCTAACGACTCCAGTTCCAGGCTACCTGACTCTCTCTTCTGGCTTCTGGGGGGCACTAGGCTCACAAGTAGTACACAGACATACATGCAGGCAAAATATCTACACACATAAAATGTATTTTTCTAAGTCTCCAAACTATTTTAAAGTGATTTAAGACCCTTGGGCAGGTTGTGCACTGGCTAGGTGTGGTAGGAAGCGGCCCTCCCTTTTCAGGGACAATGGGTCCCACCCTATGCCGGATGGTGGCATTTCATAGCTCAGCCTCCCAATGTCACCCACTGGCCTCCATTTCCCATGTCGTCTGAGGCCAGAGAGACCCAAGCCAACAGAGGTGACTCCACTGCCCCTCAGGAAGCTAACGCTGTGAGAAGGATATGCCGCCCGGTGCACATCCCTGAGGCGTTGTCGTGGACGGGGCCAGAGCTGCTTCCGGGCCAGCATCCAGCTCTGCTTCAGGAGCAGGTGGTGTTGGGGTTGGCTGACTTAGCCTATCTCCATCACATTTTCCAGGAAGGGGTGGCCAGGGATGGTGGTAGGTAGGGACGTGGTTGGCAATGAGTGTTGGTTGTTTTTCTTTTTTTTGAGCAGAAGCCAATGTATTGTGTGTGTGTGTCAGGGATTCTGGCAGCATGCCTCTGGTGGATGTTTTTGCATTTGTCAGGGTAGACAGGCACAGTGTAGTTATCAAACCCAAATTCAAGTCTGTCAATCTTCTTCATATCATTAAGCTAGTGATGTAGGACTGAGTGTGGACTTGATGAGATAGACGGATGCTCTTTCTTTCTGTAGGTAAGCATCTCTCTCTCTCTCTCTCTGTCTCTGTGCGAGTGCATCCACACTTAGTGTGCAGGTGTGAGAAGATGAACATCCGGTACCCTCCTCATTCACTCTCTGTCTTACTTTTTTTTTTTTTGACATACAGAATTTCACCTGGACCTTGATTCAGCCAGAAGGTCTGGCCAGCAAGCCCCAGGGATCCTCTTGTCTCTGTCTCCTCAGCACCGGGATGACAGATGTGCATGGGTTTCCCTGGCTTTGTATGTTTACTCCAGGAATGGAACTCGGGACCTCGGGCTCAGGCAGCAAGCACCTTGACCACTGAGCCCCTCCTCAGCTGCTTTATCCGGGGGTTAGATGCCAACGGATAGTTCCTTCCTTTCTGTGGAGCACGACTTGAGTGTGGGTTTTCGCTGAGGCAATGGTTGTCTAGCTTCAGCCCAGGGAATATAACCCAGTTGCCTAGAGTTGCTAGCTAGTTACAAAACCTCCCCCACTGTGGTCTGACTTCTCTCTCTCTGAGCTTGCCTTTGTCTGCGAACACCCACAACAAAAAGAGAGAGGAAATGGCAAAATCAGAACGGTCAACCTTTGAGCAGCTGCCCGAGAAGTTCACTAACATAATCCAGTCCCCCACCCACCCCACCCCACCCCTGCCCAGACCCAAGTCTTCTTAACAAGTCAGGTCCCCAGGACTGATCTGAGCTTAGTACCTTCCGCACTGTGGCAGATTGCAGCTTGTTTTCCATCTGGAAGGTTCTGTGAGGCAGATTTTTTGCCACTGTGTGTGTGTCTTTTGCAGAAACTACTGCTGACCCCAGCAGGAGACCGACAACCAAAACCAGGCTCTTGGCCATCGTGACACATTCGAGGCGTTGCGGTATTTGGGAGACTGAGAATTCCACATGGGGCTGATGGAGCAGCACCAGGAGAGACCATTCTCCTAACTCACAACGTTGGCAAAAACCTGGAAGCCCATCGGCCAGAATTTCAGAGACTCCCTTGTGGTGATGACAGACTTGACAAATTAAAACTCATAATTCCATGAAGTTGGAATTCTAAATAAAGGTTGGCCAGCCAGTCTTAGTATACTTAGCATTCTGGATAGTGCATGGGATACAATTGTGCTTTTAAAGTATTAGTTCTTCTCTGCAGACTGTTGGTGGGAACGTAAATTGGTACAGCCGTTAAGGAAAACAGTATAAAAGTTTGCTCCAAGCACTGAACTACAGCTATCTGTTACTATGGTTTGAATGTGTACTTCAAAGTTCCCGTTTAAATGCTTGCAATGCGATTCTGATAACTGAGTCCAATTCCTGGAACCCACCTAGGAAGCTGGATGCAATGGTGCCGACCTGTCCTCCCAGCACTTCCACAGAGAGGTGGGAGATGGAGACGGGAGAGTCGGCCAGAAGTTTCTCCTGGGTGGTGGCAAGAACAAGAGAGACCTCGCCTCAAAAACAAAGTGGAGAGAGAACCCATCCCCAGAAAGTTGTCCTCTTATCTCTATACTTGAGTTCTGACCTGCACCACCCATACTAACACACACACACTTACATACATGCACACATACACACACACACACACACACACACACACACACACACACACACACACACACACAGAGTCAGGACTGGAGAGATGGTCCTGTGCTTAAGGGTACTGGCCACTCTTCCAGAGGACTCAGACTCAGGTTCAATTCCCAGCACCCACATGGTAGCCCACAACTGTGAGTCTGTAACTCCAGTTCCAGGGGATCTGATGCCCTCTTCTGGCCTCCTCAAGCACAAGGCACGCACATGGTTGGTACAATAGACAGACACAAAGGCAAAGTACCCACACATTTAAAAAATTTAAATTTAAACTTAAAAAAAAGGAAAAGGTAAACTCACTAAAGTGGAGTAGAATATTGCTATCAGGGGCCGGATCTGAGGTGGTGTAGGTCAACACACACACTTCAGTTGGACATGAGGGATGTGTTAAAAAGATCTGTTATGCAACATGATGACTAATCGCAGTGATCAACGGTATGCTGCGTGTGCGAAAGCACTTGGGGTGGATTATGAGTGTCCTTACCACAGAGAGAGACAGCGATGTGTACTGACTCACCTGTTAGCTGGATTCAGCCATTCGCTGGGCATACTGATTTCAAAACAACTTGTCAAATGCCGTCAATATAAGTCATTTTGTCCATTTAAAGGACAGAGCATGGGGCTGGAAGGGTGGCTATGTGGTTAAGAGCACTGGCTGCTCCTCCAAAGGACGTGGGCACCCACACAGCTGGTCACAACCATCTGTCACTCCAGTCCCAGGGGATCTGACACCCTCTTCTGGCCCTCCTCCAGCACCAGGCATGCAGGTGGTACACAGACAGACAGACATGCACACAAAATACCCATGCATGTAAATAAAAAAATTTGAGACAAACTAGTTTAGAAGTATTTATTCTTTATCTGAAATTCAAATTTAACACTACATCTTGTATTTTTTTTTACAATCCTAATAAGTACTGATGCTTTGAGAAACTTCTACAGAGAGTAGAAATGAAAGGATCCCTAAGCTAATGCCCTTTCCTTTATATATATATATATATATATATATATATATATATATATATATATATATATATATCTCATTACTCTAGTTTATTTATCTTTCTAATTTGCTATTTATTTCACTTTCTTTTCTTATTTGCAGCCTCTACCTCCAAGCTCCATCCTGGACTTGAGGTGTTTGCTCCAGCTGTAAGGCGGAAAAGCTTAAGACACTCACTGGACAGGGGGTGTGATGGGCGTTTCCCCAAACACACTCTCTGTAGACAGCCCCAGTGGTTACGCAGCAAAGGAAACCCTCACCAAAAGAAGTCGTGCTGTGCTGTAATAATTAAACCTTCAAGTTTCTCTAGCCCAGAGGCGACCCAGTGGCTCGCTGACGGAGCATGGCCGCGGTCCACACAGCCCACAAGTGCAGAACAGTTCACACAGTGAATGTCTCAGCTTGTGTGCCCTTCTGCCCTCCTGGTCTCTCGGTCTCTGCGCTGGGGCTGTGAAAAGAGTAAAACTCAAGCAGCAGATATCTCCTGACATTTCCTCATTCCTCACGCAGAGTGTTTCCCTGAACCTGTTTACCTGCCGTCGGGGGCCAGTATTTGGTGGGGAAAAGTCATTTCCTTTCCTTTCACTGCGATGAAACCCACACACAATTAATCATCTCGAAGTAAACAAGTGAGACCATCGTAACTTCTTGCACTGCCACCTTCCTTTTGTTCTCTGGTCTCCAAAGAAAACTCCTCAGCCATTAAGCAGTCAGTCCCCAGTGATATATGCCTGGTGTCTTCAGAAATGACGAGCATGGGCCCTGTGGGTCACAAGTGGAACAGCAAAGGGAAGGAACTCCGAACACGTGTCTTAAATCAAGGTACATCTTTTGTTGGTTCCTGACATGGAAGGCTGTCCAACCCAAGAGCTCGGGAAAGAGAGTTATGAGGGTAGCAGTTGTCCCAGGTCCACAGAGGAGGGTGCACTGTGTAGCAGAGCTGGCCCGGCATAGTGCAGAAGCCACTGGGCTGTGACTATAACGGCAGGCATGAGAGGGTATGGTGTAGGGTGTGAACTTGGTCACAGAGCACATTCTTGGGGGATATAGTAAGAGAAGAAGTATCAAAAACCCACTCTTCATTGGCCTGGAGTTTCTGGGTTCAGAGGAGGCGAATGAGTCACTTTCGGGAGGTGCCCATCTCTCTCCCTGTCCAGTGAGGGAGTCAATTTCTTCTCAAAGCAACCTGCGACTCAAAGCCAACCTTCCTTATTGTATATAAAATCTGGTACGACCACATTTTTGGAGACCACTGTCGCTTCTTCCAGTGCCCCGCTTAAAGCCATTTCCCTACAATCCGGTGGTTTCAGCTTCCTGTGTTCTTTTCCTGACAAGTGGGGTCATCACAAAGCCAGCAGCTTCGGGGGAGGGAACGAGCCTGCAAGGGTAACCCCGCTTTGTTCAAGACTTGGAAGTCAACTGTGGAGATACCTGTAAGGGATGTGTGAAAAAGATCAAACCAAGAGGGCGGCCCACTGGGAACAGCTGGAGCTGCCTGGGCTGCTCAGAGTTGTCTCTCACTGAGCAGACTTCTGATAAAGATACAGGCCCCGTGGTGGGAGACACAAGAGGTAATATCTGGAATGTAGGTGTCACGTACGAGATGCCAAGCTCTATTCTCTGGGCTTCACCCATGTTAAATCATCCAAGTATGGGCTGCAGAGATGGCTGAGAGATTAAGAGCATTGGCTGCTCTTCCAGAGGTCCTGAGTTCGATTCCCAGCAATCACATGGTGGCTCACAACCATCTGTAATGAGACCTGGTGCCCTCTTCTGGCATGCAGGCATACATGCAGACAGAACATTGTATACACGATTAGTAAACAAATAAATCTTTTTTTAAAAATCACCCAAGTGCAACAGCCCTGATATTTTATGATTTGTGGGCTTTCTTATTTAGAGTGGGGATTGTCTACAATGGAGTTTGATCTGTATCCACCAGACCTCAACAAGACAAATGGAACCTCCTCTTACGGCTTCTCCCCATGTACATACAGTCACCATGGGACACAAAGAAGTTCTGAAAGGAGCAGAGAATGGAGAAACACATGTCCATCCCTTGTACACACTGTGCCCACAATTGTCTTAAAACTCTGTTAGCATGCCCATGCTTCATGAGGTGAAAGGTGGGCACTTTGCTTAGATATCAGCAAAGATACGGCATTCACGTGAGGGCTCTAAATAATCATACCTTCACTGGGCAGGAGCAAACCCTAACACGAATTACAAAGACATAATTGGGGCCCTGAATAAAGACGGAGAGTCTCTGGGGGGCACCTGGAAGGTGAGCGTGTGTCTAACCTTTTGACACTGAGTCATGAAGATGTCACTCACGTTCATGTTGGATAAACACATAGCTGAGGTTTTGAAAATGGGGGTTGTGTCTCATAATGTCTTAAGCGTGTTTTTGTTGGGTCATATTTATAGTCGTCCTTGATATCATGCAATCCACAGCCTGCAGGTTGAGCATGCCCTTGGGAAATACGGAGCTTGCCAGCACAAAGTTACTACCTTTTAGTTTGTAAAATTTTTAAGTTTTGCTGGGCAGTAGGGGCACACGCCTTTAATCCCAGCACTCAGGAGGCAGAGCCAGGTGGATCTCTGTGAGTTCGAGGCCAGCCTGGTCTACAGAGCGAGATCCAGGACAGGCACCAAAACTACACAGAGAAACCCTGTCTCGAAAAACAAAACAAAAAAACAAACAAAACAAATTTAAGTTTTTTTGAAACAAGCTTTCACACATAAGTCCGGGCTGACCTCAGACTCACTACATAGCCCAGGCCCAGAATGGCCTCAAATTTGTGGTAACCTTCCTGACTGAGCCCCTAAAGTACTGGGATTACAGGCGTGATCCACCATCCCTGTCTTTAAAAAAATAAGGCTCTTTTTAAGCAAAATGATAGATGCTGAGCTGTCTCCCCCTTATCTCCTGTGTGTGTGTGTGTGTGTGTGTGTGTGTGTGTGTGTGTGTACATGTGAGCCTGCATGTCTGTGCATGAGACCCTGCGTGTATACATGCATCCTTCAAGGAAGGATTAAACAGCCGTGTGCAAACGAGTGACTGTCTCAAGGGGGCACTTAGAGTCGCAGGGCTTAGAAGAGGAATAATGAGGGGCTGCTGGCTATATTATTACTTCCCTGAAATGCTTCCGGAAGGATGAGGAGCTTAGCTGTTACGGTGAATGATCCGAGATGAGTCCAAAAGCAGGAAGCAGCTGCAGGCAGGAAGTAAGTGGAGAGTTACCTCTGCCTGGCCCTTCCATAGCGGACGGGCAGAAAAGGAGAGGAGAGCAAGGGAGAAAGATGGTGGGGATGGGTGCATCTGCTCTTGCTCCACGGAGTAGCCTTGCTGTCATTTCAAGGTCATCTAAAGAGCTTTCTGGCTTCACAAACTGGTTGGCATGAACTTAGTGGTTTCGGGGAGTGCCCCGGGAACATACCTGGGTAGGGCTGGGGTGAGGCTTTCGTGGAAGCGATGGGGAAGACATTGTTTTAAGGACTGGACACCGGCTTCTATCTGGAATGACCTCAGATAGTCATGCAGGTGAAGCCTTACGGACACTAGAGGGCGCCATTGGCACACAAATGGTCTTCCAGGCCCACCCACCCCATTCCCCTGTGCAGCTCACACACCACACAACTTAAACTACTAAAAAAAAAAAAATGCTCCCCCAGAAAAGTACTCCATATAAGAACACAACTTGAACTACTTAAAAAAAAAAAGCAACTAAAAACCAATGACTCAAAAAATAAAGCATGTATTTTCTTCACGTGAATCACCCTCGATACATGGAAGGTCTCCATCATGCTATCTTGCAATTTTTTTCCCAGGAGTCACGGACCTGTTTAGAGTTGGATTACCAATAATCCATCCCAGCGATTCATTCATTAAAATAGGATCTGGACATGAGACTCGGTATTTTCTTTCATTTCCCACCAGCCGAAATCTATATTCATCTACCAGACCCTACAGCAAGAGAGGCTGGGAATGGCCATCTGTACCTGGGCACACAGACAAGCAGACACATTTGAGTTCCTCTCTAAGTCAGGCGTTAGCACAGTCTGTCATCTGCATTTGGGGATCCAATCAGCAAGAGTTGAAAAATATTCAAGAAAAAAGTTACTACACACAGAGACCCTTTTCTTCCACTCCATAAACAGTGCTCTTCTAATATTAACACTATGGCGGGTGTGATGAGACATCTAGAAATGACTGAAGAACACCTGAGGATGCACATTGCATGAAAACACTGTACCACTATATCCTAGGACCTGCTCCATCTCTGGATTCTGTTTTGACAGGATTTTGCTCTGTAACCCAGGCTGCCCTTGTACTCAAGATCCTCCTGCCTCAGCCTCCCAGACACTGGGGTGATTGTATACATACCGGGGCCATCTGTGGATTCTACTGTCCACCTCTACCCAGGGGCAACTCTGAGTAAGGAACTTATTGTAACTTTTAGGAACAGAATTTTTGTTTGTTTTGCTTTTCAAGACAGGGTTCCTCTTTGTAACAGCTCTGGCTGTCCTAGAACTCACTCTGTAGGCCAGGCTGGCCTCGAACTCACAGAGATCAGGCCGCCTCTGCCTCCCGAGTGCTGGGATTAAAGGCGTGCGCCACCACCGCCAGAGGAATAGAAGATTTTTTTTATAAAGAATTCTTCCCCACCAGTGTTTTGTGTACATAACAGCCCCTTGAGGAATTTCTTCAATGCAGAGTTTGCCTTTTCAGAGGAAAAAAAGACACCCCCTTTCATGCCTCTGCCAGGAGCCCTCTGTACTCCAGTTCCCATGGGTCCCCAGAATCCCACCTCTTTCTCTTTGTCCCCCAGGCCTCAGGTTGGTGACGGCTCTTCCTGATGTGATTTCCTTAGTGATGCCTTTGTGACCCAGACTCCCCACAGCCCTGGGAAAGACTCTTACTAAGCTTTCATCAGTTAAATCCCATGTGCCACCCATTTCCCGCAGGAACCCGGGCCATCACATGACTTATACCATTTTTTTTTTCTTGCTTCTCCAACGAATGTCCACAAACGTGGACTTCGAAAAGCCATAAGCTCATGATCTTAGGGTTCTGGGGGGGATGCACGCACAAAGCGGTTGTAACTTGGTTGGTCAGATGGTTCAGAGAAAACAGAAGAGCATTCCTCATTTGCTCCATTTGAGGGTAGATTTTAGGGCGGGCACAGAGCTTTGCCCTTAAGTCCTTCAGGGACCAGGTTTCCTGTTTCTCTGCAGTTCCCTGACCTGCATGCAGCTCATGGTCAAAGCTGGCCTGCTGTTGCAGTATCCACAGTCCAGACTGGAGAAAGGAAAGAGTGTGGGAAGTGAGTAGCGTCTTGCTAAGGGCACAATCCTAAGTTGTAGACGTCATCTCCATCCACTCTTCTCCAAGTGGATAGAACTGAACCACATGGTCACATGAAACTGTGAGGGAGGCTGGGAAATGGAGACTGAGGCCAGATAAAAGGAAGGGACTTCCAGTAATTAAAGGAAAGAAGGAAAAAAAATGGAAACCAGGGAACAAAGGGGAATTTCTGCCACATTCTTTGCAGCTTCCTTTTCTCATCTGGAAAACGAGAAGGCTGTTTTAACAATTGAATGTAACACACAGCAGGGGACAGAACCGCGCACCTGTGTTCATAGAGAACAGCTGTCACATTGCCTCTCCTCTCCCGGGACCCTAGCAGCTGCCCTTAGGTTAAGATGGAGCTGGAATGACCCAAGGAGGGTGAATGGTCCTTCCATTGCGGTGGTTCTCAGCCTTCCTAATGCTGCGACCCTGTAGTATACAGTTCCTCAAGTGGTGGCGGTCCCCGAACCATAACATTATTTTCCTTGCTACTTCATAGCTGTAATTTTGCTCCTGTTATGAATCGGAATGGAAACATCTGATCTGTGACCCGCAAAGGGGCCGTGACCCACAGGTTGAGGATTGCTGGTTTTTTAATTACTTAGCTAGGGACTAACAGGTCCCAGGCTCAACACAGGCATTGGGTTGACTGTCCTTTGTCAGGAAAGGTGATAAAATACTCCCGTATAGCACACTGTGACTATTGACGTGTTAGGTAGTATTACTACTCATATGATCACTTATAACAGTGGTCCCCACCTTCCTAACGCTGCGACCCTTTAATACAGTTCCCCATGGTGTGGTGACCCCCCAACCATAAAATTACTTTCGTTGCTACTTCATGACTGTAATTTTGCTACCGTTAGGAATCATAATGTGCCTATCGGATGCTTCCGATGGTCTTCGGCAACTCACGTGAAAGGGATGTTCACGTCCCCAAAGGGGTCACAGCTCAGGTTAAGACCCACTCACAGTTCTGTTGCATGCTGAGAAACTGAAGATAGAGCGCCCGGGGAGGAGGAAGGGAAAGGGACTCAGAGAATGCAGGGGCCAACACCATGGTGTGGGTTCGCCGTCTCCCCTCCTCATGACGGGGTACTGCCGTCTGCCTTGACATTATCAGAACACGTGAATCTACGTTACTGCTACATGGCGGTTTTCTTAGGCTTTCTCTGTTGACGACCAATACAACTAATTGGGAAAGTCACACGAAGATTGAGAGGTTGGCAGGACGGGACTCACGGGGATTAACTCAGAGGAAGGACATTGTCAGGAGGTGGGAGAAACCAAGGACTAGGTTTACATGGCCACTAAGACTGGCTCTGAGGGGTCCTATGTGGATGTCTCAGTCTAATAGGACCCTCTGGGAAGGCGTGAGGGTTAACTGAGGTCAGAGGGCATGCCCTAAGCCCCTAGAGCTGGCGCTCTCTCAGAAGAGCAAGAAAACCTAGAAATGGTCTCTTTCTCTCCCGGTGTAGCTGAGGAAGCCTGTGAGGAGCGTGGCAAAGGTGATTCTAAAGCAAGGAGGGAGGCCTTGCCAGACACTGCTCGCCCTTTGAACGTGGGTGGTTGTTGTTGTTGTTGTTAACACAAACGGGAGTCGTCTGGAAAAAAGAGAACCTCAATTACGAAGATGTCTCCATCAGGCTGACCTGTGGGCATGTCTGCGGGGCATTTTCTTGATTAATGACTGATGTCATTAATCGAGGATCCAGCACACTGTGGGCAGCGCCACCGCGGGGTAAGGTGGCCTTGGCTTCAGATTCTGCCCTCAGCTTCCTGCCTGGGGTTCCTGCCCTGACTTCCCTTCACGGTGGACCTGAAGCGGTGAGTAGAAATAAACCGTTTTCTCTGCAAGCTGCTTTTATTATGGCGTTCATCAGAGCAGACTAGGACAATGGACTTCCAGCCTCTAGCACTGAGAGAAAACTTAGACTGGTGTATTGTCATAGCAGCCCACATGGAGAAATATGTCCATGACAGGAAAGAGAGGGCAGGGACAGGAGTGAGTGGGGAGTGGCCTGAACGGGTCAGCTCCCTTATCTGCCCTTCAGGAACAATCGCTGGTTGTTTTAGTTCAGTCCTTACAAGTGAGGCTCTACCGCCATCTAGTGGCCACATACTTATTCATTCATTCCTTCGTTCTTTCATTCATTCAGGGACAGTTTTGGACCGGCAAGGACTCTGTTAAGTAACTAATATCGGTGAATACAGATTAACGCCCATTGACTTCATCTTTTTTTCTCCACACCCACCCCTGCCTTTTTCTTTCTGACCAGATCTCATTATGTAACCCAGGATGGCCAGGAATTTGCAATCCCATCCCCGCCTCCCAAGTGCTGGGCTTCCAGGCCTGGGCTCCTCCATGCTTTGCACGGAGAAATTATTTAAGCTCTGGTACAAGCCTCTGGCATAAGTACGATTACTTCTGTCTCACAGAGGCGAAAACCAAGCTCCTGAGAGGTTAACGAGCCAACCAGTTGACAAGCCGACTGCCAGGCAGCCAGCCAGTCAGTGGGAGACTTGGCCCTGACCACGGAGCCTGGCTCCAGGACGCTTCACAAGCGTGTTCTTTGCCCCTGAGGCTCTTAGAGTTTCTTTTTATGACAGACTAACTGCTTTAAAGGAGTTGTGTAAAAAAAAAAACCAGTGAGGACAGCATGATTTTTTGTTTGTTTATTTGGTTGGTTGGTTTTTCAAGACAGAGTTTCTCTGTGTAGATGGATTTCTGGTTTTGTTTCACCATCAAGAGCTAACGGAGGCCACAGTTGGCTGATGCTGTATATCCGTGGAGCCTGCAGGCCAGTGATATGGCCCGAGGGCTGAAGCACAGGAATCTCAGAGCCAAGCATCTGGGACTCCCTTTTCTGCCTCTGAGACAGGCTCGGGGCAGCTGTCTAGAGCTTAAATAAGGTCTGGCTGCCTTTGGGGGGATGTGCAGGAGACTAGGAAGGCCCCTGCTCCTTCCTCCCTGCCACAGTCCTGGAGCTGGCGGGTGGGTGCTGAGCTGGCGGGTCTCCTGAGGGATACCACCTTGGCTGGTGCTTCGAGAAGGCGAGGACGCTGTTTGGCCTGGTGCCTTCGCTACGGCTGGTGTTCCGTTATGCTCTGCCCCTGCAGACCCCCCCCCCACACACACACACTCCCTTCACTGTGAGCTGACTTAAGGCCGCAGCCCTAGCCCTGGGATGAAGGCCTGAACTGACAATGTCACAGAAAGCTTTTGGCTTTGTTATCTTGCTTACTTGAACATGCATGAGCCCCTAATTCACTAACAGTAATTTTTGCCTTGGTGATAAATTAACAAAAATGGGTGGTTTGGACAGGTCACAATCAGCTAGCAAAACAAAATTTGGATTTATGCTGGCTTCCAAAGAGAAACTTACCAAAATTAACACACACACACACACACACACACACACACACACACACACACACACACATACACACACTCAGAATAGTGCCTCACTTTAATCTAATCATTGCCCCGCCCAGCCCCTTCTCTTCAGTCCCACACTTCAATCGGACTACGTCATTTGATCACGTTTTGAACTAAGTTTATGAGACTCCTTAAGGATGTCTACCATCAGTTCAATGCCCTGTGAATGCCACCCACACCCACACCCTTCCCAGTTAAATTCACTCCAAAAAAAAAAAAAGTCCCTACCATCCTCTGCCTATAAAGAACTGTAGTCTGTGAGGTAGATGGTAGGTAGATAGAGAATACAAATCTATCAATACCTAATACTCCTTTGGTTGCAAATGCTAGGGGAAAAACCCGTGTGTGTGTGTGTGTGTGTGTGTGTGTGTACATCACATATGAAGGTCAGAGGATGACCTTTGGTATCACTCCGCCTGAGGCACAGCCTATCGGGTATTCTCACCGGAACCCCAGGCTCACCAATTCGGCTAGGGTGGCTGTCGAGGGGTCCTTCTGTCCATGCCTCCCCCGGTGCTGGGATTCCAAGCATGCCCCGCCACATCCAGTTTTTTACAGGAGTGCTGGAGGTTGAACTCAGATCCTCACACATGCACAGCAAAGCACTTTACTGATAAGCCATCTCCTCGGCCTACACTGGTTTTTGTTAGTGAATAAAACACTAAGCTAAGGGGTTGGGGATTTAGCTCAGTGGTAGAGTGCTTGCCTGGCAAGTGCAAGGCCCTGGGTTCGGTCCTCAGCTCTGAAAAAAAAAAAGACAAAATGCGAGACTATATCTTAGATGTAGGTAGCACCCTATCGAGAGGATCGAGAGGATCGAGTATCTCACTGGCAGGCTCTGCCATGCTCTCCTTCCCCTCAGGGCTCGGTGGATTCGGCTTCATTCTCAGCAGCCCACGAAGACAGGTCTGCTGGCAGCTTCCGGCCGGCTCTCTTCTGCTCTGTCTCCCACTCAGGAGTCACCACAGTTAGCCGGCCCTGGGTCACATGGTCACTTCTGAACTGTGGCTGGTCCTTGTTCTCCTTGGCCTGACTTGAATCACTCGAGCTGCCTCCCAAGTAGGGATGTGGGTCACGGAACTGTTACCAGACAAGGGAGGCTGGAAGCCAGATTGGAAGCTACTGTTGAAAACTTCAGGCAAATTCGATTCAATATTGTTTATTTGAGCGAAGAATGCTCCATGAATCAGGCAACAGTGAAAGAAGAACTTTGGGGAGAGCCTGGCCAACCAGCTCTACAAACAGCGGGCTTTCAGACACTAACAAAGAAGAAACGTCTGTCTTACTTGGGCACGGCAAAGTGAGAATTCTGCCAGGCACTGGCTTATGACTAGCTGTTACAAAAATATATTCCTAAATTAGGTTTCGGTGTATTTAAATACCTTAGGTTGCTGTTTGTTGTAGAGAAACTCGGAGTACAGAGACAGCCTCGGGCCAATGACATCTTGATTGCTTTATTTAATACTAGAAAGAAAAAAAAAGAGTAAAAAAAAAAAGTCTCTACAGTGAGAACAAAGTACAGACAAGAGAGCACACAGGGCCCAAGTCTGTACCCAGGTCATAGACGTTGTCCTCCCAGAAGGGAAATCTGAGATGACTCAGAAGCTTGCCCAGTAGTGAGAGTTCAGGGTGAAAATGAGAAGGAGTAGGTCTCAGGGCAGAGTCACAGAAGAGAGGGACTTCTGCCTTTCTGTGCCTAGTGAGGCCTGATTTAAAGCAAGGCTCTGAGCCAGGCTGGGGAGGCGGCTCATTTGGTAAAAGTGCTGAAGCATTAAGGACCTGTGTCCCGGACCTGAGTTCAGAACCCAGAACCCATGAAAAAAGCCTAGCCCCGCTAGCACGGGGGAGTGGAGATATGAGGGTTTCCTGGGGCTTGCTGGCCAGTCTGTTTAGCCAAAAAGTGAGATCCTGGTTCACTGAGAGACCTTGTCTCAAAAAAAAGGTGAAGAGTAATTGAGGAAGACATCAAACATCAACGCCTGACCTCCACGTGCACACACATCCACCTACACACATCCATGCACACACACACACACACACACACACACACACACACACACACACACACACACACCGCCTACCCCTTCTCACACAAAGCTGGCTTCCCACCTGGTAGTCTCAGCACTTGAGCCACTGAGGCAGGAGGATTACTCCAAGTCCTAGGCCAGCTTGGGCTGCATACCGAGTTCCTGGCTGTGAGTAACTGAGTAACCTGATCTGACTGTTAATTCTCCTGCCTCAGCCACAGTGTTGAATTTACAGGAGCACGCCTATTCCTACGGTCCTTACCAGGCTTAACTGAATGATATTGATGTGTCCAGAGCACCTAGAACAGGCCCTGGCACACAGAAAGTGCCAAAAATGTTAACTGTATATAATAAAGCAAATAAGTATTGCTTGTTAAACAATGCACTGCTCTGACCTCCTCTAAAATTATGGCCTACAATAATTTGGTGCAACACACAACAAATTTGGCTAGAGGTATCCAAACAAATGAGGAGCATAGTTTTACTCTTTAACGGTTACTGTAACACAGGTAATATCATATGTAGTTTATACTCCAGTTCCTCCATTGTGCCGTGTGTGTGTGTGTATGTGTGTGTGTGTGTGTGTGTGTGTGTGTGTGTGTGTGTGTGTGTGAACAGCCATGCAGATATATCACAGTAACACAGCTTCCAAAACTATCATTTCTCTTTCTGGCCCCGGTTTCCCAAGGTCTACTCTTACAGACTTCATTGAGCAAAGTGTTGCTCTACGTGGCCTACGGGTTTTCATGTGACGAAACAACCCAAAGAGTCCCACACAGAGTGACAGACTGTGCATACGGACTCTTGGGCCTTATATTCATGTTAGGAGTGTCAAGCGCTGAGATGGGGTCGATGGTCTTCCTCTTCCTGGTGTGTTCCTAAGTGTGTATGTGTGAGAGACCACGGCCAGATGTTCTCTGGATATTTCAGTCTTTGGAAACCCTCCAACCTCCTCCCTTAAGGAACAATGGCTTTTGAAACGGTCTAAGTGAAAGGAAATCCATCTCATTTTCAATTTTCCATGCAGTAGGGAGGAAAGGAAGTCAGGGGGAAAACAAAAGCCTGCGGTGAGGTCAGGGCACAGGGCTGTGCAAAAAAAAAAAAAAAGGATGTGGTCTGGGGTCCCTTTGTCTGACTTTCAGCCCTACCTAGCTCTGCCTGTTCAAGTTGAGTGATCTGAGATAATTATTCATTTATTGGAGCCTTAGTTTCTTCCCCTCTGAAATAAGGTTGTTGATGATGATGATAATAATAATAATAATACTTCACGGTACAAGTTTCCAAGTACTTCTAATGACTATCTCGGTCCTTCTGTGTCGTTGTGAAGTTTCCACCTATCAAATCGGAATTGGTCGATGTAACTAAAGATCTGATGGAAGTGGTCACAAGGCTAGAAAGATCACTTTCCAGTGGCTTCCATTTCCTCCACTTCTGGGGTCAGGAAACCCCAGGGCCTCCTTGTACAGATCACCAGCCACAGTAGACTCAAGAGCCGCAGTGTGGACAGCCGTCTTGTGTACCATGTGATGGATCCACCCTCCAATATGCCTGGGAGGTTAAAGTGTGTCAGCATCCATCTGGGCTTCCAAAACCAAATGGCATGTGCTACATGCCTTGGGAAACACAGAAATGTATTTCTTATCATTCCAGAGGCTGGGGAGTCCGAGCTCCAGCTGCCAGCAGAACTAGTCCATTTCCACGCTCTTAGCTGGTGCAATCTCACTGTATCCTCACACGATGGAGGGACAGGGAAGGCTTCTTCAGAAGGATGCTAACCTCAATGATGAGGGCCCCACCCTGCTGACTTAGTGATTTCCCAAAGGTACCACCCTATCAGTACCTAACCCTGGGGTCAGGAGTTCAGTGGATAAATCTGGGAAGGACAAAACACTCAGACCAGAACAAAGTGTGAGTTCTTCTGAATTTGCCCTTTGTTTCCAAAGTTCGCTATCTGCCATCAACCGCATTGGAAACATTTTCCCTGGCCATCACTCACCCAGACTTCACACATTTGTTCAGGAGTGGGTCCCACTGTGTGATAGACACATGTATGCAGCAAGCACCCAAGGGCTTGCTCGAGATGCAAAGTCCAGAGTGTTATCTGTGTACCCGGCCTGTTGCACAGGCATGGCTTATGAGATGTCCACACAACTGTATTTTGTTCACCATCCCTTTATCTTCTCTCAAGGGGCCAGCTCTTCCCAGGCCCCCAGATAAAACCATGTGTAGGCTCATAATCATCTATGGATACTTGGGAAACTCAGAATTCTATGATCGTGCTTCACAATTGAAACCCCAATTTAGTGTCCGGAACACAAGCATAAGAGAGTATCTCAGTCCACGCAGGCTTGTCATGATAGAACTACAAACGATTATTCTCAGTGTTCTGGAGCCTGGGAGGGCAAAGATCCAAGCAGATGTGTTATCTGCTGAGGGGCCCCTTCCTGGCTAGAGTCTTCTTGCTGCATTTTCATTAAGCGGAGAGGAAGCTCAGGTCTCTCTTCCTTTTCTCATAAGGGAACCGATGCAGGGTACCACCTTTCTGACACCATAGAGACATAATTAGCATTCCCGCATCCTTATGCCATCATCTTAAAACTCCAACATACAAAATCGGGGTGCGGAGCTCATTTAGTCCGTATCATTCTGCCCACGGGACTCTCAGATCCATGATTTCCTTGTATGCAAAATATATATATATATTTTTTTTCTGCCCCAACAGTCTCCAAATCCTGCTCTCAGGTCTCGTCAAAATGTGACCTCAGGGGTTGGGGATTTAGCTCAGTGGTAGAATGCTTGCCTAGTAAGCGCAAGGCCCTGGGTTCGGTCCTCAGCTAAAAAAAAAATGTGACCGCAATCAAACATGTGTGAGACTTGAGACTCGTCTGGAAACAAACTCCTTTCCAGCTGCTCAAACGTTCTCTGCAGTCTTCCAGCTGTGCACCCAGACGAGTTCTGTTCTCCCTAAATAAAACGGCAGAGAAGACCCGGGCCTTTCCTCTATTCTAAGTATGAGAAATGGGAAGGGAAAGGGGGTCAGGGGTGAGTCCAGTAGACCATAAATAACTCGAGAATAACCGTTTCTGACTTCGTAGATGCTCTAAGGCATTGGTCCCATCTTCCGGAGGCGCTGGTACATTAGCATCCTTTGGGCTGGCCCTGTCCCTTCAGCTCTCTGTGAGGGTTCCTCCCCCAAGACTCTGCTACCTAGCAGAGTCCTCTGAAGCTGGGGCACCCAGGGGTGCACGCACTCTGGATCTGTTGTGGGAGTGGCGGTCACAGTTGCTTTTGGGTCCTTCCCAAGGGTCCTTCCCCCCTTGTCTTGAAGAGGTCTTTTCTTTTGTTCACCAACTTGCCTCCTCCTGTTTGGGTTTCTCTGCTCCCTTTGGTCCCAGCTGGTACTGTTTTTGCTGGTATTTTCCCGTTGCCTTTCCTGGCTTCTGTTGAGATGTCTGAGTGAAACAATGTTTCTCTTTCACAGTAACCTCCTTATCAAGCCACACCCACAGCTGTTTCTTCAAAACATGCTTTCTGAGTTTGCATTATACAAAGTTGAGTTGTTTTTTTTTCACCTGCAAGTCCTGGCTCCTTTTTTGCTTAATAATTTCTTCTTTAACTCACCTTTTCTTTTTCTATTTTCTTGTCAGGAGGAACCAAACTGCTCTTTCAACACGGTTTAGACATTGCCTCAGTCCACCACACAATTTCGTGGCTGACAGGTCTTACCTTCCACAGAACAGTAGCGTCTACACACAACTCAGTAAGCAGCGGGCTCTTTCCCACTTATAATACGATTTTTATCCATCCCCCCAATGCTACGTCCCCCATTCCCACCTGAAGCCTTCCCTAGCACTTGCTTATAATTGAAGATGGGGAGGCTTGCTCTCCGACTTTCTCCTCTTCATTCAGGACCATTATCATCTCTCCCCCCCCCCCCAGCCGAGGACCGAACCCAGGGCCTTGCGCGTGCTAGGCAATCCCCACCCCCACCCCATTATCATCTTTACCAATCCACTTATGTCAATCTTCGCTGTTGCTCACTTCTGCCTCAGAACATCTCCCCCAGCACCAAACCCGCATCCGCAAATGTATGCATTTGTTCGAGTGGCCCTGCTCCTGGCGTCCCTTTCTGTCCCAGTCAACAGAGGCTTCTGTAACAGGAAGGGAGCAACAAGCCAACCGTAGGGGCCGATCATTCTGCTCCAAGGCAAGGTCGGCAAAGTAACAAGCAAAGCAGTGTTGACAAACCTCAGCTCATCTGACCAAAGAGTTGTGAGTCTGAGGCCAGTCTGGGTCTTTAAAATAACTCTTTTTAAGCTCCCAGCCGAGCGAACACCAGGTTAAATAACTGACTGTCCACAGCATACTGTGTTACAAGGCTGGGCGTTTGTTGCGTTACGTGTATTGTCCGTTATTTGTATTGATGCATTTTTTTCCTTATATGATTTTTTAACTCGTGATGGGGTTATCTGCTGTGGGATGGTCTGTATGTCAAGTGTGTTGCTGATTGGTCAATAAATAAATCACTGATTGGCCATTGGCTAGGCAGGAAGTATAGGCGGGACAAGGAGGAGAATAAAGCTGGGAAGTGGAAGGCTGAGTCAGAGAGACACCGCCAGCCGCCATGATGACAAACAGCATGTGAAGATGCCGGTAAGCCACGAGCCATGTGGCAAGGTATAGATTAATAGAAATGGATTAATTTAAGATATAAGAACAGTTAGCAAGAAGCCTGCCACGGCCATACAGTTTGTAACCAATATAAGTCTCTGTGTTTACTTGGTTGGGTCTGAGCAGCTGTGGGACTGGCAGGTGAGAGAGATTTGTCCTGACTGTGGGCCAGGCAGGAAAACTCGAGCTACAGTTATCTCTCTGGATAAGTGACACAGTCTCCCATACTGGTCATTACTGCTTTCACACTGTGGTCCTCATTTCCCGGGAAGCTTATAAATGTTCAGAGAACAAGTGGACATCCAGACTGCTTAATAAACGCTAAGGATGTCTGATTCTTAGTGAATCTCACTAGGGTATGCTTACCCTGTCACGAATGCCCAACTTTTTGTCCTAGAGTTTGAGGGTTCTAGAGCTAGCCCTCGCCAAATAAAAACCAAGGGGTGAGGGAAGAGGGAAAAGTTGAAAACCTCAAAGGAATCTGGGAGGTTGCTGAGTTGGGGCCATTACGAACAGACAAATGGATCATGAACGATCAGTTAATTTCTGATTTCGTAATTTTTTTTCCTAATCCAGTGATTTTCCTTAGAAATAAAGAAGAGATGGGAGAGCTGGCCCCGCCCCTCACGAGATGTGATACTAGGGAGAGCTGGCCCCGCCCCTCACGAGATGTGATACTAGGGAGAGCTGGCCCCGCCCCTCACGAGATGTGATACTAGGGAGAGCTGGCCACGCCCCTCACTAGATGTGATACTAGGGAGAGCTGGCCACGCCCCTCACCAGATGTGTTACTAGGGAGAGCTGGCCCCGCCCCTCACTAGATGTGATACTAGGGAGAGCTGGCCCCGCCCCTCACCAGATGTGTTACTAGGGAGAGCTGGCCCCGCCCCTCACCAGATGTGGCATTAGGGAGAGGTTCCCCCCCTCATCCCTTGCCTGGGCAGGGCGGGAGAGCTGGCAAGCTGACCAACTCAGCTACCAGCCATGCCCAGATCCAGGGCTTTGAGTTGGCTCACCCCAACATCTACTCCAGCCAAGAACTCCTGGGACATGTGAAGGGGCCAGTCCTGCAGATCTTCAGGATCTCCACGACACAGGGCAACAGCAGGATGTCTGAGAGGAGCCTTGGTGAAGATCCAATATTGATGGCATTGCAGAAGGCAGAGGCCTTGAACCAAACAAACCAAGGACTCATTGCAATGACCATTTGCAAATAAACTTGTCTCAGCACCCCGTGACACACCACCGTTTCTACGGCAAGACTTGTTTTGTTTTTTTAATTTTAATTTTCCATTTTCTTTTGGGGGAAGCTAGGAGGTTGGAGGGAAGGGATGGACGGACTAGGAAATAAGTGAGATTGGGGTGCATGATGTGAAACTCACGAAGAATCAATAAAAAATTATGGGAAGAAAGTCGCTGTGAACACAGTTAAAAATAAATTTGCAGAAGTTAAGATTATGGCTCATACAAATATAAAATGAGCACATGTTAAAAAAGGAAGGAAATAAAGAAGAGAGTGTGCTGGAGAGATGTCTCAACAGTTAAGAGCACATCCCGCTCTCCCACACAGCCTGAGTTTGGTTCCCAGCACTCCTGTAGGGCAGTTCACAACCACCTGTAAACTCCAGCTCCAAGAGGCCTCTTCTGACCTCCATGGGCACTTGCACTAACATGCACACACTCCCAAAGTTAAAAAATAAAAAACTTTAAAAAAAAAAAAAAAAAAAAGAGGAGCCTGAAAAAATTACTTGTGGACGTTTCCAGGAAGTTGTCCTCTTCCGAAAAACCACCACTTCTGTTTTTGGGGTGTTTTTATTTTCCTGCCATCCTCCCCTCCTTTGTCCCTCCCTCTTTCCACCCCTACTTCCTTTTATTCATCTTCTGGTGAGGGTCTACTGTGCTGTTTGCATCAAGCTAGACGCTGTGAGAGGATTAAAGCACCTCTAACTATGTAGCTCCACTCTCATTATTCACAGTCGCTATGGTTGGTAAAGCTGCACTAAATGCTAAATTAGTGGACACTGAGCCATGGCTCTCAAGGGACATACAGGCTCCTGTCACAATATTTTCACCAGCTAATCCATACATACTCTCATTTTATATGTGTTTTTGTTTAAAGATGCATTCTGCAATAGAGCGCCGGCTCGTTAACATTGGACTCACAACCAACAGACTAAGTTACGCCTGACCCCAGCTTATGGAACACATGCGTGTCCTCTCTAAAGCACTTTCTAGTCTTGAACAGATGAGCACCAGACAGCAGGTTGGCACCCACCATCCAGCCCTGGCTGGCTTAGAACTCTCAGTGTAGAATAGGCTGGACTTGAACTCAGAGATCCACCTGCCTCAACCTCCAAGGGCTGGGATTAAAGGCGTGTGCCACCATGCCAAGCTATTGTGGGATATTTTAAACAGTGAAATCACCAACTAAAAGCATAAAATTGGGATGTGACATAAAATTATGGGGGGGGGGGGTGACATAAAATGAGGGGTGGCATAAAATTGAGAGGGTAACATAATACTGAACTGAAAAAAAAAAAAAAAAAGACACTTGCTCACAGTAAGAGAGCAGAAACAAACAGGTCAAGTGTACCTGTGTGACCGTGGTTGAAACTACGACTCTGGTGGTTCCATTTTTCGATTGTCAGTCTGGAGCGTCTAACTGTGAAAGCTCTGTGAGTGTTGGCTTGGGAGAGTAAGCTCTAACGAGTAGGTGCATCTGCAAAGGCGGAATTGGTGAACAGCGGGGAATAAATATTTATGCACGCAGGGGTCCATAAAGGTCACAATCCGGATATTAAGGAACAAGGCTGGGAAGATGCTTACGGAGAAAGAGCTTGGGGACAGAGGAGAGACAATGGGCTGCTGGGAGCCTTCTCAGGAAATGGCCCTTGTGGAGGCAGCAGAGAGGTTCGGTGTCCCGAGACAAAGGAAGTAGAATTTGCCTGCAGGAACAGCTTCTCTATTAAAAACTCATAGCCTCCATTTGCACCCCGTCATTGTGAGCGGCTATAATTGGTCAGTGGGTAAAGGAGAGACAGAGACACGTATTGTGAGAAGGAGAAAGGCCAGGCCACTGAGGGCTGGGGAGGTAGGGTTCAGCCAGGTATGAGCTTGCCGGATCTGTGGATCTGTGAGAGGACCTGAGCTCAGACCCGGAATTCCCATCCAAAGGCTAGGCACTGTGACACATACTTGTCATTCCAGTACTGCAGAGGCACAAATCCCTGGGATTCACTGGCCAGCAGGCCTCGCCCATTTGACAAGCTCCAGACTAGTGAGCAAGATAGATGGCATTTGGAGGGACACCAGCGGTTGACCCCTGGCCTTGACATTGCATGCACACAGGCATGCCTGCATGCAGCATGTGTACCCCCCCCACACACACACACACACAGAGCCAACTGGATTAAGTGTTTTGTTTGTTTTTCTGGATTGAACCCAGGGCCTCACAATTTCTGGGCAAGTTCTCTGCCACTCAGCTGTAGCCTAGCCCCCATGGGTTCCTTGCGTGGGTTTGTTCAACTCTGAATCAAGGAAGACTGGCCCCGGGTGAGAAATAACAAAATCGTGCTTCCTCAGATGTGGATTTGCGGACGAGAACATGCAGGAGGAAAGGCTTCCACAGTGGGTCCTTCACCCGTACAAACATGTCATGAGCAAGTAGGAAGAAACTACCCTGAGGACAAGAGAAGCCGAGCTCAAAGCCCACAGAAATCCTGCCCTTGCTTGCCACACTCTCCTCAGATTTCAGGTGCTTGGGACAAAGGCGTAAGTTCCTGTTCTGATGAAACAGCCCTGGATAGTTACAAGGAAAAATGTAAGCAGAGCTGAAATCTCTGAGTCAGACCAATACGGGTAGAGCTGAGCTTGCAACCCGGCACACCTAGATAAGAGACAAAAGCAACAGGTAAGCCTGGAATCCCAGCGCTGCAAAGACCTTTTCCCTGTAACTCGACAGTAGCTGCTTCCCATACTGTCGCCTCTCCCCAAGCCAGGCAGCTGCTGGGTGTGTAGAAAAACCACACCAACTCGAGTATCCTTGCTGCATTCAGTGTTCTTGTGTGGTGAAGTAGGCCCACAGGAAAATTCCCAGATGCAGCTGCAGCTGTCCCTTCTCCAAAACACCACAGCAAAATCTGGCTATGGTCCGTTCACCAACCAACATACAGGAGAATGGCCATAGAGACACCAGTCATAATAGCCGAGTCTGAAACTTTCTCAGAGGCCATCCGCTGTGGAATAGACGAACTGTGGTGTGTCCGCACGGGAAACACTGGACAGCAGTGAGAATACACAATCTAGAACTATACACAGCAATGTGGAGGAATCCCACAGACAGCATTCAGCCGAAGGAGCTAAGGAAAAGGAAAGTATACACTGTGCACTTTCACTTAGATATAAGAAATATCAACCGCAAAATAGGTCAAAGTGATACACAAATCTCAGACAGTAGTTAGCCTCAGGGAGTGAGGTTTAAGGAGACCAGAAAGGAATATCAGGGGTGGATCTAGTAGGTGGTAGGGATATTTTTTTTTCCCCCTATGGAGTGCTAATCGCTCGGTTATAGCCAACTTCAAGTTCAGGGGGCAATCCTGAGCAATGAAATCTCATTCATCCGTCCACTCACTGATTTGTTTATTTATTGGACAGCCATGCAAGGGGAAGGGAAAGATGTGGTTTGGGACTCTCTAGGAGGGGAGAATGTTTCAGTGTCTGGTTCTGGAGTGCACATTAGTGTGACAAGGGAATACTGATGTAGGTGTCCGGCACAATGGGTGGGTCCTGACGTAGCTGATGAACTCCCCCAACTAAATACTCCTCAGACTCCAAAAGTAACCTTTGAGCCTCTAACTTCATTTGCACATGAGTCACCTGGGGATCTGGTGACATGCAATTCCAGTTTTCTGAGATCTACATTTTTCTTTCTTTCTTCCCCCCCCCTCCCCCTTTTTGGTTTGTCCAGACAGGGTTTCTCTGTGTAGCACTGGCTGTCCTGGAACTCACTCTGTAGACCAGGCTGGCCTCCAACTCTGAACTCACAGAGATCTGCCTGCCTCTGCCTCCGGAGTGCTGCGGCTAAAGGCGTGCGCCACCACTGCCTGGCTGAGATTCAAATTTCTAATGAGACTTCTTTTTTTATATATATATATATAGCATTTTTATTTTATAATTAACTTAATTTCCCATATCAGCCGTGGATTCCCCCAGGATCCCCTCCCACCCACCCCCACTTCTTGAAGGCGATGCTGGTGGTCCTCTCACACACTTTCTGTGGGAAAGAAAGTCACCGGATCAACAGAGAGAGATTCTCTGGCTCCACCAAGCACAGCTTGACAGTCTATTTTGTTCAGGTCAGCTCCTCGGGAGCACACAGGCAGAGAACAAGAGCAAGCCCATGTGGGAGACACTCTGCAAACCCTGGCTGCTGTGAGCTCTGGTGTGGGAAGCAGATGGGAGCTGGGAGGACGCCATTTAGACTGTTTTACAAAGATGGAGAATGTCATCTCGGGTGCATTTTTTGCTGGCTTCCTCAATTTCCCGGGCCTTCTCTTCACATGAAGAGACCAGAGACGTGAATATAAGCGCAGAATCCCCGCATAAAGCCACACAAGGGGGAAAAAATGATAGTACAAAATGGAGGAAATGGGTCAGGATGGCCTTAACTATTTTGTAAGTTAAACACAAATATGGTAGTTGAAATAGTTTCTTCTCCTTTCTCACTTATCCCAGGGAGGAAGCAAAGTTCACACTCTAGATCAGTGGTTTTCAACCTTCCTGATGCTGCGACCCTTTCATACAGTTCCTCTTGTTGTGGTGAGCCCCAACCATAAAATTATTTTTGTTGCTACTTCATAAGTGTCATTTTGCTAGTGCTCCTAATTGCAATGTAAACATCTGTGTTTTCTGACGGTCTTCGGCGACCCCTGTGAAAGGGTCTTTTGACCCCCAAAGGGGTGGCGACCCATAGGGTGAGGACCACTTCTCTAGCTCAAATTGGAGGGATCCAAGGCCTGGTGGGGGAGGAGGAGAGCCTTGCTAAGGCTGGAAGGAAGGACTATCAGGTCGTGGACGCTGAAATATCTAGGCTTAAGGAAGCCCAAGGCAGGGGCCTGAGGCCACTTCACTTCAGCCAGGTCAGCTGTGGGAAGGGGTGGCCGCAGAGGTAGGTGGGTAAACAGGAAGCCACAGAAGGCTGTGCTTGTTTCCCTTTTCTGGTTTTGAGTGGAGTGACCCTGTTTTTTTTTTTTTTTTTTTTTTTTTTTCTCCACATCAGTACATTTTTGGAACTGAGCCGGTTAATGCATTAATTCCCATGAAAATTCAAAAGGCTTCGGAGGTTTCCTGCTGGAGTATCTACCCCTTGGCTCTGTTCTTTTAGCCAGAGAAAGACTCCTCTTGCTCCCAGGCACATGCTGCTGTGAGTCTCTTGAGACTCTTTCCAGCAATATTTTTGTAGGTGTATGGGCACGTTTCAAGTGTCTTTTCCTCTTGCCTGGCACACAGAACAGCACACCATCCATAACGGTTTGGGCGCCCTCCGTCCACACCGCTCTCCTGTCTTTCCAGGTTACGAATTCTGACTCTGTCTCTGGTCCTCTTGTGGACTCAGCCTTAGACTATTTGTTCCTACCTCCCCCAGCCGGCACACTCCCCTGCCAAACCGCTCCCAGGCAACTGTAGCTAACAACATCGTCTGACGCTGGCCTGGCCTGCTGGAAACCTGTGACTAAGGCCCTGGGGGGGGGGGGGGGGCCTTAGAGGCGCCCTGACTGTGAACTATCCGCTCAGTCTCTCTTCCTCCTTGACACAGACATCTTATCACCTCTTCTTCCTCGTAACCGGCTCAGCCTCCCTGGTCTCCCCCCTCATTCTTGACCCCTGTCTGCTTCCTTCTTCAGACAAGGAGGTCCTCAGATGCTCCCCAGTTCATTTCCTCCTCTCCACCCCTACCTGCCTCTGCACCACGCTCTGCCTCTCTTCCCCGTGGCTATGGGTAAAGCCCGGCTAAAGCCTGCTTCTGCACTTGTAGCCTGGATCCCAGCCTCTGGCAGCCAGGGAGATGTTATCCCAGCCCCCTCCCCACAACCTCCCCCCTCCCCCGCCCCGTCCTCCTAGCCTAGATCTCCAGTAACCCTATCTCTATGATCAAATATTTCTAACAACAAATACGCTTTATTTATTTATTTTTTTCTGATCTCCTTTACAACAGAGTTCTTCGACACCAACAGATCTGTTGGTTCCTGTTGCCTCCCAGTCTTTCCGAACCCTTCTTTCAGTTAGGTGTTCAAGGCCCAACACTTCTGACGATGCATCGAACTATCCTGGTTGGGCAACTTCAATGACTTTGCCGTTGCTCAACCCAGCAGCCGAGGCTTAGCCCTTATTTAACGAGGAACAGCATTGGACAGGGCTGATACTTCTTTTCTCCAAATGCTTTCCCCATTTCTCCTCGGAGACGCTTATTCCATTGCCTTGCCTCCTACAGGAGGGGCTGTTGTCCCCAAGTCTCCGTGGCTAGCTTTTCCTCTTGTACCATCTCCACGCTGAGCCCCCCAATTCCCCTCTACAGTCCACCCCCCCTTCCTCAGGACTCCACACAGTCTGTGCAGAAACGACTACAAAGTTACCATGTAAAAAAATGGAACACCACCCCCACCCCCCACCCCCCCACCCCCCCACCCCCCCACCTCCCCACCTCCCCACCCCCGCCTACTTCTCCCCACAGCCCCCTCGTCCATCTTTGTTTGTTTGTTTTTCGAGACAGGGTTTCTCTGTGTAGCTTTGCGCCTTTCCTGGAACTCACTTGGTAGCCCAGGCTGGCCTTGAACTCACAGAGATCCGCCTGGCTCTGCCTCCTGAGTGCTGGGATTAAAGGCCTGCGCCACCGCCCGGCTCCCTACCTGCATCTTGGTTAATCGAATTACAAATTACGGTCTCCTGGTTTCTTAGGCCAATGTCTTGACATCATCCCTGACTCCTCCAATTGTCTGATGTCCCATCTCTGCTCTGAGCAGAAACCCCATCAGCTCTCCTTTCAAAACTCACACTGGGCCGGGCGGTGGTGGCGCACGCCTTTAATCCCAGCACTCGGGAGGCAGAGCCAGGCGGATCTCTGTGAGTTCGAGGCCAGCCTGGGCTACCAAGTGAGTTCCAGGACAGGCGCAAAGCTACACAGAGAAACCCTGTCTCGAAAAACGAAAAAAAAAAAAAAACAACTCACACTGGAGTTGATTGTACTTTCTCGAGGCTACTCGTGACTGTTGGCCAACCCACCACGTTTCCCACCTCAGAACTCTTCCCTCTACTCTAGTTATCAGTAAAATGCTACAAAATTTGACATAGGAGACAAGTTTGTCTTTAAAAAAAAAAAAGGCCAAAAAAAAAAAAGAGGGCAATAGGGAAGGTAGACTTGAAATAGGTTCTTTTTCTTGCCTATACATCTCAATGCATATCCTCTTCAATCTGTCTTAAATGGTGCCAGAAAAAAATATTTTGTAAAACATGGTAGAAGAAAAATTCTGAGACGAACTAAATTTAACAACAAAGGCTGATGGTGAGGGGAATGGGGAGAGACCAGGGAGACACTCGGGTAACACTTGGTTCCCGTGAAAGAAGAAAGACTGTCCCATACTCCTGAGTAAGTGTTAGAGCATTGCTTAAATATCTTCCTCTTGTCTCCAGGGAAACTTGTCAGAACGTTGACTGAGGCCAATCCGGAAGTCCAGGCCCTTCAACCTGTGGATAGCAGTGACCTCAGTATCCTTTAGGTCTTACCCCAAAGCATCCTCATAATATCTTGTCCTACCCTTTCTGTCTACAGCTGATAGTAGTTGAGCGTGAACTTAAGCTTGCCTTATTGAAATGCTCTCATCTCTTGGGTCTGTTTGATCGGATTTCCAACTGCACGCCTTCTTGCTGCTGGAAGTTGTGAATCTGTCTCTCAGGACCCGGCCCATTTCTTGCTAACAGCTATTGACCATGAACCCCTGTCATTTCAGAGATGCCTCCGTGAGTCTGGATTTAAGAGCAGGCGCTCCTAGTTATGCCCATGAGACGAATCCCTTGGCACCACCTCCCAGGCAGGTCTGCCTCACAAAGTCTCGTAAACTAACTACTCAGAGTTGCGAGCCAGGGGATTTCCAGGAAGGATTTGGAGACAGGAAAGAGTGGGAGCTGTTCTTGGAAAGCTAAAGCGTGAGGACGAATAAATGTGTGCTACAGCCTGGCAGGAAGAAAGTAACAAGTAGGGACAATCGGAGCCCAGAGGGCTTTGGAGGTAAGGGAGAAGGCTGGAACCGGAAAGGCAAGCAGGAACTGGATCCAAAGGTCTCTGGCCAGTGTTTCTGTCATCCAGCCATCAGCACCTTTCAACTGAACAACCAGCAGAATGTTGCGGAATATTACTTTAACTAGGCAACGATGGGTTACATTTGCTTATGCTGCAGACTATTACTTTAACCGTGTAAAGGTGTGTTACACTTATGTCTGCTGCCTTTGTTACCGATGTAAAGATGTGTTGCATGTGTTTAATCATGTAAAGATGTGTTGCTGTTGCACCTTGTCTGCCTAAGGCACCTGATTGGTCTAATAAAAAGCTAAGTGGCCAATAGCTAGACAGAGAAAGGATAGGTGGGGGTGGGCAGAGAGAATAAGGAGGAGAAATCTAGGCTCTAAAGAATGAAGAAAATGAGAGGGATACACCTGGGTCAGCCACACATGCAGCCACCAGCCAGGAGACACAGAATAGGACATACAGAAAGAAAGGTAAAAAGCCTTGATGCAAACGTAAAGAGAAACAGATTAAAGTAAGAGCGAAGGCCGAACATTCAGAAATAATAAGAAGTCTCACTATCATGATTTGGGAGTTGGTTGGTGGCCCCAAAGAAAAAGCCTGGCCCAGTAGAGTTAGGTTGCGTCTCAACCTGCAGGTTTCTATTGTTTGCTCAATCTCTGTCATGTAGAGTACGAAACTGAGTTACTTAAATAGTATGGTGTAAAGCAGGGAATGCATTTCTGCAAGAAAGAGGCAGGAGGCGTCCCAATGAGAAGATTTCAGCGGAGGACCAGACTATATAAGGCAGAAAGCCACTGTGTTCAAATGCTGACCCAATCCTGAAGAATGTCCAACTGAGAAATCCAGATGGACTGGTACATTTTTTTTCCAAGTCAAATCTAAGCAAACTAAGATTCTCTGAAAAAAAAAATGAAAAAATAGCAACCCATCCCACTACAGAACAGTGAACTTATATGAAACAAGACTCATCTTTTATTCCTTTAATATAATTTTCATTTTAAAAATCACACAATATATTAGCTGTATATTATTGTAGATTGTGAATGATAGGTCATTTTTGTTTAAATGCCAAAGCTTTCTTTCAAAACAAATATTGCTTTCATCTGCCAAATCTCTTGGGTTGTGTTAAGATAGGAAGTGTCTCTCCAAAATGCTCCTATGTTGGCAGCTTGTTTTCTAGCTGGTGAAACTATTTGGGGGAGCTATGGTGACTTTAGGTCCCTGGTTGTGGGTACATGGGGTGTCTTGTCCTGCCTGCCTTTCTGTTTCCTGCTGGCAGTGAGATAAACAGGCCCCCCCCACCCCCAACACCCCCACCCCACCCCCTGCCACGTGTGTCTGCTGCCTCCATGTTCTGTGTGTGTCAAGCACCCCAAGACTGAACCCTTTGAAGCCATGAAATAAAATCTCTCCTCCAAGTTGTCCTCAGGTTTTACAGCCACGGTGACGAAGAGAAACTAATGGAAATTGCATGCTAAAACATTACGGCATGTCAACATTGGTGAGATCTTGGAAAGTTGTTATTATCGTTGCTGTTGGGTTTTTTTTCTTCCGATATGAATGCATTTATTTTGATCAACTCTATCCCTCAGTCCACTTCCAGCTCCTCCCAAGTCTCTCCTTCCTCCTCCTCTCCCAACTTCATATCCTTCATAAAAAAAACTCCACTGAGTCCGACTAGAGCTGCCCATATGCAAGTGGGTATAAGGCTGTTCATCGAAGCACTGGAGACCCTGAAGAAAACCAGCTCTCTGACTTTCTCTCCCTGGGATCTCGAAAGATTTAAGCAAGGAAGTGAGATGACTAAATGTCGAAGAATGCTCAGACAGATAACACATGGAAGAATAAAGACTAGTCTGATCAACAAGTTTTCAGACTTTCCCACTAGCCCACGATAAAATGACAGCAAACTGATACCGGTTGCCACGTGGGAAAATCAGTTTTCTCCAGAAGTATCCACACTTTGGGACAGGCCCCATCCCCAGGAATAGTCGGTCAAAACAAACTCAGTGGTATTTTTTTTGTTTGTTTCATTTTGCTTTGTTTGGGCTTTTTTTTTTTTTTTTTTTTTTTTTTTTTTTTTGGTCTTATTGGTCTTTTGTTTTTCCTTTTGGTGGAGTTTCTTGTGTTTTGTGTTTCTTTGTCGTCGTTTAAAAGTGAGAGAAAACGACATGAAGTTGGGCGACTAAAGAGGTTGGGAGGAACTGGGGGAGGGGAAAACGATCAAAATATATTGTATGAAAATTTTTTTCAGATAAAGAAAATTAGTACGTCCCACTCCTAAATAACGGCAGACTGACAGACATGGGCAAGGGCTGGGCTGAAACTGACGCACGTACAGCTAGGACCAGCTCCTAGCAAAGACTGAAAACATCCAAAAATAACGCTGTCTTCAACAAATTTATTTCTCTTTCAAAAGACACCTGAAGCAGTGAACAGAGGGGTTCCATGGTCCCAGTGATGTGGGCCATTTCTGGCTAGTGGCTCCTCCTATTTTGCTTATCTCTTTCTCAGCACACAGTTCCAAGTCGACGCTGTAATGCGCGGTTAGATTTGTAGCTCTTAAATCTTACCTTCTGGAGAACAGAAGAGCGGTTTGGTTTTGCTTATTGCTATTGTGAAGGATACTTCACAGAAGCCATACTCGACACTCTGCTTCCGTTGCCTTGGTCAGAACTTAATTGCTTGGCCTAAATGTAAGGAAGATGCTCTGTCAAGCCAGCCCCATCTCAGGAGCTCTCCCCGCGGTTATGTTACCCCTGACCCTCCCCGAAGAGGTGACACGTGTCCCTCCAGAACTGAATGTACTGTGCTGCATGGCCCTGCCTTGAAGCCAAGCACCACGCTGGGTAGGTCATTGGAGCATCTGGGAGTCGAGTGCACATTAACCACTGGTTTGGTTAGAGATACCCACTCCCCACGAGCCCTTTCCTAGGCAGCCCCGTGTGGCAGAATGCACTTAACATCTGCAAATTACGTTGAGCATTTGCAGTCTGTGTGAAGCAAGAGGGAACTAGGATTAAAAAAACGTCTTTGTAACCTTTTAGGGAAGTGGTTAGAAGAGAGGTGAATTTTCCTGTCTTTCAAAATATGCAATGTTTGCCAGTGTTACAACCCCTTTTCAGGGACTTAATCTGGTGGGACCCGCTTTGCTGAATAACACAGGTCGTTCCTCATTTCTCAGGCCTTCTTAAAAGTTGCTTAAAATGAAAGTACCTGGCATCTTCTTTAACCCTCCTTTGCTTTTTACAGGAGGCGGAGCCGCGCTAGACGTGCTCCTGTGGCCAGCGTACATACCACCGTTTGTTTTTTTTTGTGTGTGTGGTAATACTGTTTTATTCCGGTTTAGGTACTTAGGACTTGGAAATATCCAAGAGAACCCGGGAAAAGCCCGTAAAAATAAAACAACATATGCCTCCCCGTCGGGGAATCGAACCCCGGTCTCCCGCGTGACAGGCGGGGATACTCACCACTATACTAACGAGGAACTGCATGGGGTTGGGCTTTCTGAGAGACCTTTTATCTATTCTAGACCGCCCCGCCCTCAGGAAGTGTACGCCAATAGCCCTCGCATTTCGTGGTGCCATCGTGGCTTCTCCCGCAATTGAACCGAGCTAAAATGGAAGTGTTCCATTCGCTGTCTCCACTCCACTCATCGTTTCCCTTAACCCCCGCTTCCCCTGCTTGCAGACGCTCCCCCCCCCCATCGGTCCCCCCTCTCACCGCCCCCCAATCCCAGGCTGTCTAGCGCTGGCCTGCTCGCGCGGCACCATGGGATTGGTAGTTCCGCCCCGCCCTCCGCCCAGCCTCCCGCAGGCTCGGAGCCTCCCTTTCCCGGCGTGCACCGCGCCGCCTCCCCTCGGCGCTTCCCTCCGTGCTGCTCCGGCTGGCGGTGGGGAAGTCTGGCCGGCAGTCGAGCGTCTTGGGTGCTGGCCGACCGACGTGCGCGCCGCGCCTCCCAGAACCATGCCCGAGGTCGCCGACACTTGCTCCTTGGCCTCTCCGGCCTCGGTCTGCCGAACCCGGCACCTCCATCTGCGCTGCAGCGTCGACTTCGCCCGCCGGGCGCTGACCGGGACGGCCGCGCTCACCGTCCAGTCTCAGGAGGATAATCTGCGCAGCCTGGTACTACGGGGGGCGCGCCTGGGCAGCGAGCGCCGCGCCGGGCCGCGCCGCTGCTCCCGGGGCCGCTCTCCTCCCGCTCCTCGCCCCTGCTCCCCCCCGGGCGCGGGCGGGCGCGCGCGAGAGCCCCGCGATCGCTGATCGCTGGCTCTCCCCGCCCGGCCCCTCTTCGGGGCTGCCGCACCTCTTTGTCAGGTCCCCCCTCACCCCTTCCTCAGCCCCGCTTTTGCATCTGCAGCCTCTTGCTTCACCCTCCTCGTAGGAGGGCCTCCTCCTCCTCCTCCTCCTCCTCCTCCTCCTCCCGCTCCCTCCCTTCTTCCTGGGCCCCCTCCACGCTTCACCCCTCACCCACTCCTGAGATACTCCATCCTCCCCCACCCCCATCATCCCGGTTCCCAGCGCTTACTACCCCTACACCCTCTGCCCCCCCCCCACTTCTTCCTTGGCCCACGTCTCAGAACCCCGTCCCACGTCCCCGACTTTTCCAGCCCCTAGGGTACTGTCCTTACTCCACAGTCTCACCCAGCTCTCAGATCTCCCATCCTGTGCTTCAAGCCCCTTAGTGGTGCCTGCCCTCCCACTTGGGGTTCCCTGCCCTCCCCTTTGGGGTTCCCTGCCCTCCCCTTAGGGTTCCCTGCCCCCTCCCCCTAGGATTCCTTGCCCTCCCCCTTAGGGTTCCCTGCCCACCCCTTAGGGTTCCCTGCCCCCTCCCCCTAGGATTCCTTGCCCTCCCCCTTAGGGTTCCCTGCCCACCCCTTAGGGTTCCCTGCCCCCTCCCCCTAGGATTCCCTGCCCGCCCCTTAGGGTTCCCTGCCCCCTCCCCCTAGGATTCCCTGCCCACCCCTTAGGGTTCCCTGCCCACCCCTTAGGGTTCCTGGCCCTTTCCACCCTGCTTTGAGGTGTCCAGTCTCTGTTGCATAAGCAACCTCTGCTCTTCAGGGCCCCTTCCTGCTTTTGCTTCTTATCACCACTGTCTTCTAATAGTTTAAGAACCCGTGGGACCCTCCCGTCTTCTAAGGATGACTCAATACAATTTTTTTTTTATGAGTAGTTCCAAGGAGCAAGTCATTATTGCACTTTCTATAAAATGTGTCCTTCTATAAACTCTCTAACCCTTTGAATAAACGTTTGTTTAGAATCGTGAACTATTCCATAGTTTGATCTGTTCCGTATAATCTGTAGTCAGTGTTCTTATCTTATCTGATGGT
The DNA here is from genome assembly GCF_007827085.1 of Peromyscus californicus insignis. Taxonomy (NCBI): domain Eukaryota; kingdom Metazoa; phylum Chordata; class Mammalia; order Rodentia; family Cricetidae; genus Peromyscus; species Peromyscus californicus. The sequence continues at coordinate 11,983,195 of NW_026294535.1, forward strand.
CTCGGGATCGAACTTTTTCCTTGAGTCATAGAAGAGTATTTTAGAAATAAATGAGAGGAACAGGAAAGGACCAGCAATATTCAGCCTGCTAGCTAGACGATGTCTTTTGCGGCGCTGTTTGGTCGTCTTTACGGACCCACAACAGGAAGCAACCAGGGCTGAAATTTAGGAGTGAAATTAATGGGGGTCCATGATTGGGCGAATTGGAAGTGCAAATAACCAGTGATTTTGCCCTTAAAATCTTTTTATTATTTGTTTGTTAATAAAGCACTTAACTCTTATATTGGCATATAATTACTGAAAATACTGTAAGAAAGAAGAATGAAAGCTTTACAGGCGAAGAAGATAGTTCTATTTCCTTATAGACTGCACTTTGGTCTTGAAGTCCCGGCTTGCTATCTCTTACTGCAAGGGCAGCTTTGCCCCAGCCGGGCAGAAGTTCAGTCTTCTTGGGATTCAATTTCCTTTTATTAAAAGAAAGTGACTTTGGCTGGCCTATCGCTGCTTCATAGGACCTTATGCCACCCTTTATTGTGTAGCTAGAAAGCTCCACCTCTGCTCAGAAAGTCAGTAAGAGTTGGAGGCTTAAGTATTTAACACAATGTCTCAATCTTACAACTGATCTGGTATCGTTTTCCCAATCTTCAGAAAAGTAAGACTTTAAAATTTTTTATTTCTGGTTGGCATATCTGTTGAAGGGAGTAGCTGAAGTTTTAATGTTCAGTTTTCTGCAAAAGAGGTTATTATAGTACAAAGTAACATCTGTTGGTAATTGTTTTGCTTGTTTATGACAACAGTCTTGAGACCAAATGCTTGGCGCTAGTTATATTTATTTGAAGTTAACTTATTTCTTCCTCAGTAGATTAGGAATTCCTTTCTTGAGACAGTGTTTCTCTGTAGCTCGGATTGGCCTTGAACTCAGTATGTAGCCCAGGCTGGCCTCAAACTTTTGATCCTCCTATCTCAAGATCCTGAGTGTCGGGATTACAGGCATGAGCCGCAATTTTTGGCTTAGATTTAAGGGAGGAAGAAAGTGTCTTTTCGATCTGCCTCTGAAATTCCTGGTTTATCACTTGGCCTGCAGAGAATAGTGAAGAGTTTGATTAATAGAACAGATTCAATTAGAAAGCAGTACCTAAACTGAAGATGGCTAACAGTGCTGTCTATGTCCCAAAAGTGTCATTGCACCATGCCTTTCCACTTGCCCAGAAGTTGGGTCTTTTTTACTACTCTGTTCTTGAAGTTTGTGGGGGTGTCTAACGGTCTCTCTAAGAGGACCAATTCCCTCCTTTCTAAAATCCTTTCCCAGGTTTAGGTTAGTTACCCTGAACCTCGCTACTCAGAATTTGTAACTTCCAAGCATTTGTTTCTTATCCTAAAATTTTCCATTTCATTGAGGTATTCTTCAGTTAGTGGCCCCGAGGGTTTTGTCTTATGGCCAAGGTCAGCCACCAGGAATGGAGGGAGCCAGGCAGTGAGTCTTTCTGCATGCTGCACAGCCTCCGGGCTCCACCGAGTACAGTGGCTGAGCTGAAAATCATATCAGGGTAGTTTGGTTTTTGATTTTGGCTTTGTTTTGTGTCCCCCCCCTCCCCCCGCCCCCAGACAGGGTTTCTCTTTGTAGTTTTGGTGCTTGTTCTGGATCTCACTCTGTAGACCAGGCTGGCCTCGAACTCACAGAGATCTGCCTGGCTGTGCCTCCCCAGTGCCAGGATTAAAGGCGTGCACCATCATGCCCAGCCTCAAACCTGCTATTATTTAGAAAAAAGCTTGAGATTGATTAACATATTGCAAAGACTGGCCGTGTAGCTTTGTTTGCCTAGCATGTGTGACACCTTGGCTTTCATCCTTAGGACCAGGAAAAATAAAATTAAAATAACATACACAGTATAATAAGATTTAAAAAAGGAATCTAGAGGAAGAGAATAAATGTAAGAGAATCAAGACGTGGCATTAGAGCCCAACCAGACACAAAAAGAAGTGTACTGTGTAAAGTTGACGTGGAGCTTCCCAGCAGTCTGTGCAAAAGGCAAAGTGACTTACTTATGTTGCACGTCACCTGTTTGGGAATGCAGAGCCTTTTTGTGTGTTGTCTAAAGAGGGACACTGACATATAGTAAATCATTTCCTTAGGACCTTCTATCATATGCAAGGCAGTGTCTTAATGTCTATGTAGATAGCTTGGCTTTGGGACTAGTTGGTGTGCAGTGAATGTTTGCTGGAAGGTCCAATTCTAACTCTTCAGTTACCAGTTTCCTTCCCCCTGTTTTAGATGACAGTGATGGTCAATAACCGGAGTGAAATTTGAAAGAGAATTTCTTACAATCTTTGGAAAGAAAGGTTGAGGTTTGGGATGGGCTCTGTAGCTAAAAATCGCGTTTTCTGTCTTGTCTTGGTCTAGAAGTTGCTTCATGGGAAAATTGCCATCTGATAATTTTCAGGTACTGAGCTAAACCATGGGGGTGCAGACCTGGATAACATTCTCTTTAAACCACCTCAGTCATAATGGAATAGTGCAGCGGGTGTCACTGGAGAGGGCAGAGCCAGCCAGCTATTAGAACAGTCAGGAGATCTAAAAGTGGCTTCTTCGCAACAGGTAGTCATTAGAATAACTAACTCCTCTGATGCTGACCAGATTTGAAAAGTTCAGGCAATACGGAAAATAGAATGTGTTCCATTGGGAAATGACCCAATTTAATCCATCTTTTTTGTTTTAAGGTGTGCTATAAACACAGATAGTCAAGTGATATCTTTAAAACCAAGCTGATGTTCAGAAAGAAGCTTTAGATCACGGAGAGACAGAAAGGAGTGACTGCTGATGAAGTATTTATGAAGATAGAAATCATATATTCTGAATGTGCAAGCGTGAGAGAAGATGAGCCAGCTCTAGTTGAAGTAATAGTTGGGGTCAAACATTTGGTACCTTGAGGAGTTCTAGGAAGAGAATCTAGATGTCAGAGGAAGGAGCTGCCTGAGGGGGTACAGGGGTGGTGTCAGTTTTAGAAGCCTACTGAATGTGAGGTGGTACTGCCTGGGGTTGTGTTGACCAGGCAGTTACAGATGTCCAGTTAACACATGGGAAATGACAGCTGGCGGAGACTAGTAGAGCAGGGTGTGGCGGCACGTCCCTGTAACCTCCCTGCACACAGTAGGAGTGCTGAGACAGGAAGATTGAGGGTTCAAGGCCAGTCTGGAACCGAGATGAGACCCTATCTCAAAAAGCAAACAAAAGCACCTGGTACAGTCTGGCTGGCTATTCGAGCATGCGGAAGAGCGAGAAGGATAAAGAATATGGCAAGAAAAGCAAAGGGCTGAGGCTCGCATTGGCGTGTGTTTGTGTTCAGGAGTGACAGAGAAGAGAGGGGCAGAAGTATTAAGTCAGAGAACCATTTCTACAGAAAGTCGGAATCCAGGGTGGGGTTCCCACCAAGTGGCAAAGCCCACAAGAGCTAGAGTGAGCCAGGCAGTGGCGGCGCACGCCTGCAATCCCAGCACTCGGGGGGCAGAGCCAGGCGGATCTCTGTGAGTTCGAGACCAGCCTGAACTACAGAGTGAGTTCCAGGACAGGCACCAAAACTACACAAGAGAAACCCTGTTTCAAACAAAACAAAACAAAAAAGAGCTAGAGTGAACGGAGGTCAGCTTACCAGGAAAGATCTCGTGGACCAGGGAGACTTCCCTTCTAGTAGCCAAGGTGCTAAAAGCCAGAGGAAGAGGAGAAAAAAAAGTCACTGAGGGACAGTGGCAGCAGCCATCTTAGAGTGCCCTCGATTTTTAAACTAGAAAGGAAGGAAGGTAGCCCAGTTAGTATCTGGAAGGACAGAGAGAGTCTAAGGTACTGTGAGAGGCTTGTTCAGGCTCTTGGGAAACAGTTTGGTGGTATACAACAAGAGCCTAACTGAGAGATGGTGAAACCATGTGGTTTCTGGGGAGATTGTGGGGCAGAAATTCTCAGACTTGCAGTGGCCCTGCTCGTGCCCAAGGCAGGTGGTCTGAACTGGCCACAGTAAGTGCCTAGGGTCGCTCAGCCACCTGCAGGCTTGGCTAGGCGGCATTGCCTTCCAGGGTTGACCTTTGTTTAGCTATTCAACAGTAGTTGTGTGTGGTCTGCCTAAGGAGTGCCAACGTTTGCTTTAATGGGGGGGGGGTTTACTAAAGTATATCGTCGGAGTGTATGCTTTCTAGGAGAGACTATATAGTGAGACATTAATATGTTAAATTGAATCAGAGTGAAAGAAATTTAAAACACAGGTGAAGATTTCTATAACAGAAGTTAACATTTAACAGAGTGAAAGGCATTTTAACTTAAGATTGGCTTTTATTCAGAGTCCAAAATATATGAGTATCCCAGAGTTAATTATATACAAGTCCTAAAACTCTAACGTTTTCAGGTTGCTTAGAGTGTTGAGAAATAAAGGGTCCTTCAGTTCTGTTGACTCTGTGCTTTAGTTTGGTTTCTCTTGCTGTGATAAAACACCTTGACAAAGCAGCTGTAAAGGAAAGGGGGGTTACCTGGCTTACAATGTGAGGTTAGAGTCCATCATCACTGGGAGTGAAGGCAGGGATTTGAAGCAGCGGTTACACCCACAGCCAAGGGCAGAGAGAATGAAAGCATGCTGCATGCTTGTGCTCAGCCCCTCTACATTATTCAGTTCTGGACCCACACCCAGGGAAATGGTGCCACCCACCGTGGGTGACTCTTCACCACAGTTAACACAGTCAAGACAGTTCCCCACAGGCTACACTCATCTAGACAGTCCCCCATGGAGATTCTCTTCCTAGGCAATTCTAGGTTGTGTTAAGCTGACAAAACTTACCATACGCCTTTTATTCTTAGTTCCGCTCTGCATTTTATGCTCTATAAGTAGCTAGTTTTACATTCACCGTAGTAAACCTATGTCTAATATTTGTTTCTTTTGATGCATAAAACTATTTTCTTCTTATCTGATTTTAGACTTTGGATACAAAAGACCTCACAATAGAAAAAGTGGTGATCAATGGCCAAGAAGTCAAATACACTCTTGGAGAAAGACAGGGTTACAAAGGGTCACCGATGGAGATCTCTCTTCCCATCGCTCTGAGCAAGTATGACCGCCCTCCGCTTTTTATGACTGAATAATGGCAAAGTATGCTTTAAAATAATTCAGACGCCTTTCCTGTGTTTCTAATGTTTGTTTATATGTAGTGATTGGCAGTCGCTTCTGTAATCTGTTCACATTGGTGTGGACAGTGAAAAATGGTATGTTTGCCAGGCAGTGGTGGCACACACCTTTAATCCCAGCACTCGGGAGGCAGAGCCAGGCGGATCTCTGTGAGTTCGAGGCCCAGCTTGGCCTACAGCGTGAGATCCAGGAGTCTCAAAACAACAACAACAACAACAAAAAAAAAACCCCAAAAAACAAAAAGAAAAATGATATGTTCTTAAAACACTGAAGTGATGAAGTGCATGAAACACTGGTGACTAGGACCCTGGGTAACGACTTCTGTAGCTGCTCAGCATTTCACCGGTGTGTGGGGGTGGTGGGGAGCATGCCATTTCAGGATGACTTGGGGAGTATGTGAAGCCACACACTCTTTGCCTGTATCCCAGAGGGCAGCTACTGGTACTGATGGAGTGGTAGTCCTATGGCCAAGTGACTGACTCTGACCCACTCTTAGTATCAGTGATTACACAGCGTCTTTAATTCTTTAAGCCTAGGAGCGGCCCTTCTAGATGAGGGAGGAGACTGGAAGAGAAATAAAGTTACTCATTTAAGAAAACAGTAGGCAGAGTCATTAGGCAGGGAGTATACCCCACCCCTTGATACTCAGGGCAGGGAGAAAGTAGAAACTATTAGCCTGAAGTAAGGATGATCTGCTTCACCTTCCAGGATCTCTATGCCTCCTCCTCCTTTCAAGAAAGAGAAGGAAGGGGCTGGAGAGATGGCCCAGTGGTTAAGAGCTCTGACTGCTCTTCCAGAGGACCCTGGTTCAATTCCCAGCACCCACATGGCAGCTCACAGCTGTCTGTAACTCCAGTTCCTGAGACCCAACACCCATGGCAAAACACCAATGTATGTGAAATAAAAATAAATAAATTTAAAATATTAAAGAAAAAAGGAAGAGAAGGAAGCCACCAGCATAGCTTGGGAGACAACCTCATTAACCCCATTCTGCAGGGGAAGAAACGGGTGTGTTGAGGTGCAGTCATTGCCCCAGTGTTCACCATCTGTGAGTGATGGAGTCAGGATTTCGGTCCAGGTTGGGCTGCCAGTCTCCAGAGTTCTTGCTCATCCCTCGTTATCCGTGTTCTGGGGTGAAGAACCAGTGTTTGTTTCCTCTAGTCTGTCACAGAGAGATACTTCAAAAATCATTAAGTATGAATCTCTATGAGAAAGAGATTTTGTAACTATTAGATTCTACATGTTTCTCTCTCTCTCTCTCTCTCTCTCTCTCTCTCTCTCTCTCTCTCTCTCTGTTTGTTTTTTGTCTTTTTTTTTTCGAGACAGGGTTTCTCTGTGTAGCTTTGGTGCCTGTCCTGGATCTCACTCTGTAGTCCAGGCTGGCCTCGAACTCACAGAGATCCTCCTGGCTCTGCCTGCCGGGTGCTGGGATTACAGGCGTGCGCCACCACTGCCCGGCCTACGTTTCTTTCTCTTGATGTGACTTACCATGTCATAGAGCAACCCTGGTCACGTGCTGGCACCCACCGCTGAGGTAGCCAGAGTGACGAAATTGATTCTTCCACATCCCCACTGTCACAGAAGACAAATCGATGTCACGGATGTAAAGTAGGTAACACACTGTGGGCCACCTGGCTGATATTAGTTCCCGTCATGTGTTCATGAGTACCACAGAGTGAGAAGAAACTCCGGGCTGACATTCAGGCAGCCAAGTCAGCCAGATTTACGTAAGCTGCCGCGTCTCTAGAACTCACTCTCCATCAGTGAGACCGCAGGATAGTTGCTTATGCTATTGTTCCCTGTGTATATTCTGAAGTCAACTTCTGGGAAGTGTAATTATACTGGATTAATTTCTGTCTCTGTTTCGTGCAGAAATCAAGAGGTGGTTATAGAAATTTCCTATGAGACCTCTCCCAAATCCTCTGCGCTTCAGTGGCTCACTCCCGAGCAGACTTCTGGGAAGCAACACCCATACCTCTTCAGTCAGTGCCAGGTAAAAAGGGTGTCCCGGGACTGACGGAAGGTTCCCGGCACATGCAGGCCTTATACAGCACACTGCTTTTGTTTCAAAGTATATAAGACAACGTATACTCTCGTTTGTAAGTGGCTATTAATACAGTGTTTTGAAGTCAGAATTTCTTTGATTTGGAAACAACTTACCTAAACTGAAGTATTTAAGGATTATTTGTACTTACTTCCCAAGCAGCTAGAATACACCCTGTCCTTGAGTAGGGGCGTAATGAATGGCCCTAAAACACTAGAAAAATTTAATCAACAAAAGTCATGTGTGGTGGTTGCAGAAATTGTACCAGTGAGAAAGAGGACTCTGAAAGATTGAATTCCTAGTTGTGAAATATACTAAGTATACTTTTAGAATGACATGATTTCAAATACTTCTTCCCATTTTAAAGCTAGAGTTAAAATACTGTACAATTAGAGATACTTTATTACAAGGATAAATAGAAATCTTTTCTGAAGAAAAAGTCCTAATTCTGTTAATAATCAAATCACTTTGATTAGAGAAAGCCCTTCATGCCAGGTAGTGGTGGCGCACACCTTTAAACCCAGCACTCGGGAGGCAGAGGCAGGCGGATCTCCGTTAGTTCGAGGCCAGCCTGGGCTACCAAATGAGTTCCAGGACAGCCAGGGCTGTTCTGTAGAGAAACCTTGTCTCTGAAAACAAACAACAAAAGCCCCTCATTAAACATTTACTATATTTCCAGGCATCATGTCAGATACTTTGCATTGTTTAATCTTAATACCCCTGTGTGGTAGCTATCATGTTGAGCTCAGGTTCAATTTAAAATGTATAAAGCAACAGAGCGTGATTTAAACATATTTACTTTGTGTGGCACTACTTGAGATATCTTTCTCATGTAAGAAAATTATCTGGAAAAGGGCTGGGGTGGTGCGTGCTCCTGTCCCCAGCTCTTGAGTAGAGGCAGGAGGTTCGGAAGTACGAGGCTGCCCTTGGTTACAAAGCTGATCAGAGGCCAGCTTGGGGTACATGAGACCCTGTCTCAAAAAACAGACAAACACGCATGCGCGCGCGCACACACACACACACACACACACACACACACACACCACACACACCACACACACACAGACACACAAAACAAACACGGAAAATGACTCGAAATAAGATAAAACGTTTTAGGCAAGAATATACAAATCATGTACCCCGTGTCACTTCCTAATTGCTGATTTTCAGTCAGTGTTTCTCATAGAATGTTCATAAGGTAAAGTTAACAAGAAATGTAATGCGGGTAGATCCCAAGAATGTAAATTTGAAGTATTTTGTTCCAGGCTTTTCCTGGCAGCGTTTTAAAGTACAGGAAGCAGATTCCAGGTAGATTAAGAATTGGTTGCGGTTGACTGGCCGTGGGCAGATGTGACTTGATTGATGCTTCCAGCTGTTGCCTGGGGCATGCATGTAAAATGCTGCAGTGTTGCCAGACCACCTGGCCGCAGCCTGGGGAGACGCTCGAGCAGTGTGTTCTGGGAACCTGCTTCAGGAGAGAGACCCAGTTAGTTCGTCTGGTTGGACTTGATCCCACTGTTCTGTATTTTTAAAGATTGGTTTTTATTTGATGTGGATGGGTGTTTTGCCTGCGTGTGTGCCTGTGTACCACATGTGTGTCCATGGAGGCTGGGAGAGAGTGTTTGATCTTCTGGAACTGTAGTTATAGACGGTTGTTAGTTGACATGTAGCTGCTGACATTTGAACCTGCGTCCTCTGCAGGAGTGACAGGTGCTTCTTAATGCATCTCTCAGTCCCTCCAGGTTGGGTTTGTTTTTTTGAGACAGGGTTTCTCTGTGTAGCTTTGGTGCCTGTCCTGGATCTTGCTCTGTAGACCGGGCTGGCCTCGAACTCACAGAGATCCTCCTGCCTCTGCCTCCGGAGTGCTGGGTTAAAGGGGTGCACCACCACCACCGCCCGGCAAGATTGGGTTTTTAAGGAATCCTTTAGATGTGAAGTGAGAGACTTGAAGTCTGTTTGCCCTTGTTGTGGTTATGTGTTCAGGCACGCCCGTGTGTGTGTGTGTGTGTGTGTGTGTGTGTGTGTGTGTGTGTGTGTAATTTACTTTGATTTTTAAAATTAACGTGCCAAGTATTAGCTATGACATTCTCTTTTCTTTTGGTTTTTCAAGATAGCTTCAGAGAGGGGTGTTAGTATGAATACTGTGGTAAGCACAGTGCAGTGTCCTGAGCAGTAATAGATCAAACACAGGCAGCGTATAAAGTTGCAGATCCTGTGGCCATTCTTTGTTGGAATCGTGTTTCTGATTGATGTGGGTGCCGAGGGAGATTCCAGAGCGTGTAAGAATGGGCCTGTCTAGATGGGCCTGAGCGATGCTGTTCTCCCGACTTTTCCTCGTTTTTACTCCCCAAATGTGCTGCAAATGGAAACGTAGAGACGATAACTTTCCCCAAGTTGTTTTCTTGAAGATGCTGCACCCTATTAGATGTCAAGTAGAGAAAATGGTTTTCTTGATAAAATGAGTGTGAGGAGTCCAACAGCTCGTTGTAGGTCTTTCAGAGCCTTGGGGAGGCTGATGTTCCTCGTGACACACCGTACATGGTGTGATGAGTTTACAAGTTTGGCTCCTGTGAGCCTCTCTATCCACGTGACTGTCAACAGTGCTAAACAGTTCATGTCATGTTTCAACAGAACTGTGAAGGTTGACCAGACATAAAGAAGAGGGGTGTGTGTGTGTGTGTGTGTGTGTGTGTGTGTGTGTGTGTGTGTGTATTTGTGTACATGTGGGGGGTGTTGCATACATGTGGATGGGGTGTTACATACATGTGGATGGTTTGTGTGTGTATACATGTGGAGGTATTGTATACATGTGTATAGTGTATGTGTGTACATGTTAGGGGTTCTGTACGCATGTGTATGGTGTGTGTGTGTGTATTTGTGTACATGTGGGGGGTGTTATATACATGTATATGGTGTGTGTGTACATGGGGGTGTTGTGTACATGTGGATGGTGTGTATATGTACATGTGGGGTTATTGCATATATGTGTATGGTGTGTATGGTGTGTGTGTGTACATGGGGGTGTTGTGTACATGTGGATGGTGTGTATATGTACATGTGGGGTTATTGCATATATGTGTATGGTGTGTATGTGTGTGTGTACATGGGGGTGTTGTGTACATGTGTATGATGTGGGGGGTGCTGTGCACATGTGTACAGGAACCAGAGGTTGTCATCAGGTGTCTTCAGTCTCTGCCATCTTATTATTCCTTTTTTGATATTTTGTGTCTGGTTGAACCCAGAACTCACCAGCTAGACTGACAAGCCAGTGAGGTCCAGTGATCCTCCTGCCTCCACCTACCCAGCAGAGGGTTACAGGAGTGTGCAGCAGGACGGGCTTTATAAAAACAAAACAATAACCAGAACAGACAGACAGACAGACAGACACGGGTGCTGGGATCCAGATCCAGGTCCCCAGGCTTCCCAGCCCTGAGATCTGATTATTTTAAACCCACGGATCTAGGTTTGCTTCTTGCTACTCTAAAAGATTTCATGAGATACAAAAACTGTATTCGTCTTTAGAAAGGTTATGCCAGACCAATGCATAATCTTCGTTGCTTCTGTAGAAGTTGATCTGTGAGAAGAGGGAGCAGCCGTTCCTTTCTCTTCCTCCCTCCAGGCCATCCACTGCAGAGCAGTCCTCCCGTGCCAGGACACCCCTTCGGTGAAGCTAACCTACACGGCGGAGGTAAGCGTCACAACTGGTAACTGAATTAACTAAAGGTGGTGTGGATGACAAACGGAGCCGCTCCGAGCTTCAGAGGTAGGAATGGTGTTGATATTTACTTCATATGAGTGTTCCTTAATTAATCTCTTAATAGTTAGTGTAATAGTTACATTTTAATAGGATCCTACTGGGTCTGTGGACATCATTTTGAATCTCTAATAAAAAGGTAGTTTTAAACATTGTAAGTGTGAAAAAGGGAAATCATATTATCCTCATGTTAAAAAAGAAATTAAAATTCTGGATCTGAAGTAAGAATTGAAGACGATTTTTCCTAAGAATGTTTTCTGCAGCCCTGGTGCCCACGTGTAGATGCCCCAGGCAGCATCTACCGATTGTATGTGTGTGTGTGTGTGTGTGTGTGTGTGTGTGTGTGTGTGTGTGTGTGCTCTTCTCCGTCACTGGTCCTGCTAATCCTTTGGGGGGTTGGATTATAGTTCATGAACACCATTCCAGAGGCTGGCCTCCGTAGACCAAGCAAATAAAAGAAAGACCAGTGTTCACTCATGGGAGCTGCTCATTCCCCAGTCTCTCCAGGGCCGAACATACTTTTCTAGTGCTGTAGAATATTATGCTTGGAGGCATGGGACCTCCAAGTTCTGGAATCTTCTCTACCACCAAACTGTGTGACCTTGAACAGGTCCGAATGACGGTCATGAACTGCCTGTCAGTGAGTGCCACTGTTGGCCCACGAACGTGTCATGACCTAGATGGTAGAGGAGGTGAAACTGACCCCTGCTGATCGACTCCGTCTTCGTTATAGTAGGGAGGCCTGATCCGTGCAAAAAACAAGCAGATCACACTTGTGCTAGGGTGTGTACTTGCTAGATCACTAACACTTGGGGTGTTCAGTGACCCTCTGTTTTGTGATTTCCAGAGAAAACGATTCCATGGTTTTCAGCCAAAGTTGTAGTTACCCCCCCCCCCCTCAGAAAATACTGATCGTATCTCCAAGTTCTAAATGTAAGATGGCCAAAGCCACATCCTCTGCCCTGCCATGAGTATATCGTCTTTTGAGTTTGTTTGGGGGCGTAGAAGGGAACAGTTTTTGACCTCCATTTTCACTCATGGAGCTGCTGGTCAGTCCCAACCTGGGACATTTTGCCCATATTTGGTGGGGAAACTGAGGCTCGGGGAGGTTACCCACCCAAATCCCTGCAGTTAGTAGCTAGCAAACTGATGTTCTAATATAGTTTCTCCCCAAACCCTGCCCTTACTATTCCTGGTAAAGGGAAAGACTCATCCCATTTCATTGCTAAGATGCGTTCCCATGTTGCTGATCCCATTTACAAGACTAGGTGGTGAGAAAATCATTTTATATGTTTAGTTTAAGATGCATAGACCCAAGCCGGGCGGTGGTGGCGCACGCCTTTAATCCCAGCACTCGGGAGGCAGAGCCAGGAGGATCTCTGTGAGTTCAAGGCCAGCCTGGGCTACCAAGTGAGTTCCAGGAAAAGGCGCAAAGCTACACAGAGAAACCCTGTCTCGAAAAACCAAAAAAAAAAAAAAAAAAAAAAAAGATGCATAGACCCTCAACTTTAGAAGTGATTCTCTCCCTGCTTCGGACTAGGTGTCTGTCCCAAAAGAATTGGTGGCTCTCATGAGTGCAATCCGCGACGGAGAAGCACCTGACCCAGAAGACCCCAGCAGGAAGATATACAGATTCAACCAGAGGGTAAGATCAGATGAGCGGCTACGGTCTGCCTGGGTTGGTAGTGAACTTCAAGGAACCGGCATCTGTCCTGGGAATCTGGCACAGGGTGGACTTTCAAGAGCAGCCCTCTGCCCTCTTGATGCACTTACAGAGAGGTTGCTCAGTAGGCATGGCTGGGAGTACCTGACTGCGCTTCCTGGATCCAGTCCTGTTCTTATATGTCCTTACTCTTAGACTTCGTCCTCACCTCCTGTATGCGCTGTAACCGGCAGGAGTGTCTGTACATGGGGGCGTTACCAGAGAAGAGCAGTGTTGCCGCCCTGGAAGTTAAAATTCTGACGCAGCTGGGAATGGACCTAGCTTGTGTCTCTGACCTTGAGCGGACAGAAGGGACTATCTGTATATACTTGTGAGACATGTTAATTGTCTTCACAGTGGACGGTGTTGCTTCCTTTCGGGGCCTGTGTTATCACAGCTTTGGCATCTACTTATTGCTGGTTTAAAACATAAAGGAATTTAGGGGGAAAATGTTTTAAAAGTTGGAAGGAAAAAAACATCTGAAAATATAAGGGAAAAGTGCCTGTGTACTTAGCGGTTACTTTTTGGGAAACGCCTAATGTCCCGTTTAAACTTGTTCCGTCCTGGTTTTTGCATGTCATTGGCCTTCCCTTTTGTAGAATAAAAGGGAAACGGATGTTTTGAAGTGTTTTTGTAGCATATGTTTGAACTATCTGCCCCTCAAAAGTAGTTCTATTTGAGAAGGACCACAGGAGAGTGCTTTATAGTGACACTTGGAGATTTAAAGGAGAATTGCATCATTTTACATCTGAACTGTCCGACCTGCACCATTTCTACTCACTGATGCAGCGTGTGTTTGTCTCTTCTAGGTTCCCATACCATGCTATCTGATCGCGTTAGTCGTCGGAGCTTTAGAAAGCAGGTGAGCTTTTGCGCAAATTCTGTGGTTTGTGAAAAGATCAAACCATAGACAAGTTGACCTCCCAGGCAGGGTTGATGGGTAGACAGGCATTGTGTATTGCCCAAGATGTCGGGCTGACAGCTTTAGAGAAGTTCAAATAGAATTATAAATTGTAGACGAGTTATTTTGATGACAGAGTCTTTACTGTTACACCTTCAATTTTCCAAATGAAAAATGAGCACACTCTTGCCTTTAGACTGAGACAGGAATCAGATGTGAGCTTGAAAATGCATGTCTCATGTTCTCCATTTCCTTCTCCTTGAAATTATAAGCTGCCTCTCCAGCCCCCTAGGCAGCTACGTGAAACAGGGAAGATCTATAAAGCCATTGGAATCCTAGAAAGAGTACAGAGATAGGGTATTTTTGATTAAAGTTTTATCAATAGCCAAAGTGCTCTTTTGTTTGGTTGGTTGTTTTGTTTTGTACACAGTTTCAATCTATAGCTCTGACAGGCCTGGAACCCACTATGTAGGCCAGGCTGGCTTTGAACTCAGAGATCTACCTGCCTCTGCATTCCAAGTGCTGTGATTAAAGGCGTGCGCCACCACACCCAGTTTATTTCAAATTTTTATCTGTATGTATATGTGGCAGGTGCACGTGCGTGCGTGCGTGTATGTACTTGTGCATGTGTGTGGAGATCAGTGGATGACTTCAGCTGTCATACTCAGACGCTGTCCACCTCCTTGAGTCTACTTATTGGCCTGAAGCTGTACAGTTAGGCTGAGCTAGCTGGCTAGCAAGCGTCACGTGATCCTCTGTCTCCACCTCTCCAGTGGTGGGGTTACAAACACGCAATACCATACTCAGCACTTTTACATGGGTTCTAGGATTTGAATTTAGGTCCTTGTACTTGCTAAGCAAGCACTTTACTGCCTGAACCCTCCTCCCGACTCTGTTCTTACTTCTAAACAACTGAAAATTGGAATGTTTTTAACAGCCATCGTCTTTTAGTTGCTAAGAATGTGGACATGATAGAGAAGTCAGGCAAGCCAGAGCCAGGTTGGATAGCTCGTCTGTGGATCGCTCACTGCCTCTGAGTTCCATTTCCTTCTTCTGGAAAAGGGAAGATATACACTTCTAAGGATGGAAAGCTCCAGGCCTGTAGGAAGCGTTCAATAAACGACAATATGATTGTTACAGCAGCTGTCGATGAATGCTCATTCCAATGCATTTATCTCGTTGACTCTTCAGCTCGGGTACCTGTGACTGTTGTTCTCATTTTACCAAGAAGAAACTGATACTCAGAGTTTTTAGGAACTTGCTCGGTCATACAGTTAGACCTGTCCAAGCCAGGGCCTATGTCTTGTTCCTTTTAAGCCCATGTAGAATAGCGCTGTGTTGTCTGTAAGCTGTGGTTGCATGAAGCCATTGAGCGTTTGAAACACAACTCATCCAAACTGCCATGCTCTATAAATAAAAATACAGTCTGGATTTCAGAAGACTGTATGGAAACGTAAAATGTTTCCTTAATAATTTGTATACTGACTGTGTTTAAATAATACTTTGGATCTACTGGGTCAAATAAATATTATTGAAATTAATTTAGTTTTGCTTTTTAAACAAAATATGGCTGTCAAAAAATTCCAGCTTTCATCATAATGTGTGTGTTTTTGTGACCCTTGCTAAATTTTTGTTGGGTCGCACTCACAGCTTGGTCTACAGACCACAGCCTGGTAGTTCACAGAAATGCAAATCTGGGTGAAGACTCTTGGAGGCAAGCCTTGCACTGTTGAGGTTGATCCCTGGAGTAAGGGTGGACAAAGAAATCTAGTTCTACAGAGTAGTCCTCTGATCTCCACGTGTGCATTGTGACACACACACATACACACACACACATCATACACATACATAATATAATTTTAAAAGTGAAAAAATGCAAGTGTTTGGGCCCTTTCTCAAGCCTTCTAAACCAAAATTTATATTTTAATGAATTCTCCAGATACTCCCCAGTCTGCACAATAAATGTCTGGAGAATAAAGTTTAGAAGGAATGTTCTAGA
The DNA here is from genome assembly GCF_007827085.1 of Peromyscus californicus insignis. Lineage (NCBI taxonomy): Eukaryota > Metazoa > Chordata > Mammalia > Rodentia > Cricetidae > Peromyscus > Peromyscus californicus. Next base: position 11,998,757 of record NW_026294535.1, read on the forward strand.
GACTGTTTTCAACTGTGGCAGAGTACCATGGTAAAATCTTCTTTGGGGACTTGGTGTAACCACATTTTAAGCTGAAGTGATAATGCATGGTTATAAAGTATGATTTCTTTTTGTTTTTATAATTATGGTGAAAAATCACATGGATGTTAGTCTTAGCCATTTTTAAATGGGGTTGGGTAGTGTGAAATATAGCTACCTTGTTGCGAAACAGATCTGTTGAACGTCATCTTGCAGAACTGAAACCCTGTTCCCCACGTAAGCATCCCCATCCTGCAACTGTCCTGTTTCCATGCCTGCAATGTGACTGTTAGTTACTTCATATAAATAGAATGCAGCAGGTGCCCTTTGCTGGCCAGTTTGTTTCTTTTGAATGACGTCCGTGAGGGTCATCTGTTACTTGCTTTACCTGCTGATTTCTTAACATGGTGTCCAGTATAACCAAGTATGTAATCTCTTCCTATTCTAGGATTATTATTATTGTTGTTGTTATTGTTGTTGTTCAATCTCTGACTGGGCTTCTGAATTCTTGAGATTGAGAGAGTAGCCCATATCCTCAGAGGTCTTAGCACGGAGCCCGGAAGCTATAACAGAGCCCGGAAGCTGACCTCCATGTCGTGCCTCGGTTTTCCTTGAACCTGGACTGTGCCTCACAGAGAGTTAACAGATAAAGCTATTGCTGTATGTTTAACAGCGGGTTTGTTATCTCAGGGTGCTTGGCCCTACCGCTCTTGGTGAGCACATGGTCAGTCTGGTTTTATTTTGTAAGGGTTTGTTATTACAAGATGTCTAGGCCCTTCTTAGAACCAGGTGAGTAATTGACTTGACTTTTTTTTTTTTTTTTTTTTTTTTTTTTTTTTTTTGACGAAGCTTTTCCATTTTGCAGGCAAATTGGCCCAAGAACTCTGGTGTGGTCCGAGAAGGAGCAGGTGGAAAAATCTGCTTATGAATTTTCTGAGGTTGGTCGTAGGAAACCTTCCCAATGATTGTGATAGACAGGAGATTTAAGGTTTGAGTGCTAGGTCAAGCATCTGTGGTTGCTACTTTCTATTTATCATTTATCATTTCAGTCAAGATTCCTAGCTTGCAAACTTCACAGAAAGCTATTTGCAAAATTTCAAGGAATTACTGTTGTGACCATTAAGAGGAGATACGTATGCATTCGTTTTTCAGACTGAATCTATGCTTCAGATCGCAGAAGATCTGGGAGGTCCCTATGTGTGGGGGCAGTACGATCTATTGGTCCTGCCCCCGTCCTTCCCTTACGGCGGCATGGAGAACCCTTGTCTCACATTTGTAACTCCTACTCTACTGGTAAGAAGTATTTCTTCATCCGAAATGGAGATCTCAAATATAAACCTTGGTGAGGGGCTGGGGCGTAGCTCAGTGGATAATGTGCTTGCTGTACAATTGGAGGACTTGATTTGACTTCCCGGAAGCCATGTATAAAGGCTGGGCGTGGTTGTACATACTCGTAATCCTGGACCAGGGAGGTAGGGACAGGCAGATCCTTGAGGTTCAGTGGCCAGTCACCCTAGCCTTCTTGATGAGCCCTGGGCCAGTGAGAGACGCTGTCTCAAAATCCAAGGTAGGTAGTGCTTGAGTAATGGCAGCTAAGGTTGTCCTCTGGCTTCCACATGCTCACATATGAACACACACACACACACACACACACACACACACACACACACACACACAGATGGGAAAGATCCTTAGACTCCTAGTAATATTTTTTCATCTATTTCTCTTGTTTATATAACCCTGTTTGTAATTTTATTACTGGTTGTGGTTATCGAAATTTCACTTTTCAAAGGAGAATGATTTAGCCTTTGCGGAAAGGGAATATTATATTTGGGCTATTTTGAAACATTGAGGGGGCAGTGCCATGCAGCAGCAATCCTTTGATGAATTATGTTTCTAGACAAAGGAGCCACATCATTTATACTTTGCAGTCAGGTACTAGTCAAACAAAAACTCATTGCCCAGCATCTAGGAGAAGATCAGCCTACCACACATGGCTGTTTTATAGACCTGTAAGCTGCTTTGAATCCTACTGAGAATCAAGCAAGGACTTAATTAGCAACTAAGTAAGTAGACTGGGATACACCATAGAACACATTGGACTGTATAAGTTTTCTTTACTGTGTTGTGAGTTATAAGAAAGGAGGGATTAGGGGGTTGTTCAGTGCTTATAGTCCTTGTGAGGACCAGAGCTCAGACTTGCAGAAACCCACGTCAGTACTGCTTGGCCATAGTTCCAGCCTCAGAAGACAGAGTTGAGATCCCCTGAGCAAGCTGCCTAGCAAGCCTCTCCATAACAGAGCTCTGGTTTGATTGAGAGACCCTGACTCACTTTAAATAAAACAGTGGAAGAGCCTTGGGCCTGCACAGGCATGTACATGTGACATATACACATGCACCCATAGACATGTACACACGCTAGAAAAAAGGACAGGGAAAGTGATTAGGAATACAAGATGGACATGGGAAGTATATTCTGGAATTAGAAGCCTATTAGCCCTACTGGTATTGAAAAGTTTTCTGTGGTTAGGGAAAGAAGAAAGCTACTTTTTGCTTTATCTATTTTTTGGATGTTTTTAGAGACAGGATTTCTCTGTGTAGTCCTGGCTGTCCTGGAACTCACTCTGTAGACCAGGCAGGCCCCAAAGTCACAGAGATCCACTGCCTCTGCCTCCCGAGTGCTGGGATTAAAGGCATGCACCACCATGCCCGGTTACTTCTGCTTTCTCAATCCCTGTCTCTGGAACCCATTAAGTACCACAGTAAACATACAGTGGCCCATCAGGCCAGTGTCTGAGATGTAAAGCTGGTGGCATTCAGCTGCAGTCTGTTGTCTGATGATGGAAATACTAAGATTTTTTTTTTCTTTCTTACAGGCAGGTGACAAGTCACTCTCCAATGTAAGTGAAAACTTGTTACAATCTTAACCCTCCAGAAGGTTTTAAATACAAACTGTATCACTAGGAAGCTATTACTGTAAAATAAAACTGGGGTGGTCCTCTTCTTTAGTAATTAGGGTTAGTAGATTAAAGGAAAGTGTGGCCAGATATGATTGATACATGATCATAAAAACAAATATTGTTATTTCCTGTGCATGAAATACTTTAATTGACTTACGTGTTTGATTTAATATTTTCTAGGTTGTTTTTTTTTTCCTTGGTGGTAGTTGTTTCTAATCCTTTAAAGTATTCTATACATTGTTGGTTTTCAGTTAAATTCCATTTTTCCCCTGAAATGAGTAATTCCCTGAATATATTTTTAAAAACATGAAGTCATGTGAATTTAAAAGCAATTTTAAAGTATTTAAATAAGGACTTGTTCTCGGGCGAGGTGATAGATCTGACCACTCATCACTTAATGCTGTCCCCTCAGGTTATTGCCCACGAAATATCTCACAGCTGGACAGGAAACCTAGTAACCAACAAGACGTGGGATCACTTTTGGTATGATTTCTTTTCCTTTTTTTTTTTTTGTTTTGGTCGCTATGGTTCATTTCCCTCTGGCTGCCACTGTTTCCTGTGTACATCTTGTTTCTTTTCCTTACGGTCACCCTGATACACAGCGTTTTCAAACATTCTGCAACACCTGTCACGGTGGTAGATCCAATCTAGGTGTCCCTTTCATTCTTGCTACTTACTTTCTGATGTTGCCTCATTTTAACACGTGAACTTGTTAAAAACAAAATTACCGCTTAATGTTCTGTACTGCCGGCTGCTTGGCTGGGCTTGTTACTGTCTCCGGCTGCTTGGCTGGGCTTGTTACTGTCTCCGGTGACTGCTGGGCTCCTCCAGGCAGCAGGGGCTGAGATGTGCGGGCCATGCCTCATGCTCTCCTCCCTAAGAGGAGCAAATGGAAAACACCTGCTCGGTTAAAATGCTGTGTCCTCTCGGCTGGGACAGTGCCCATTTTTCGTTCCTTTTCAGGTTAAACGAAGGACATACTGTCTATTTAGAGCGCCACATTTGTGGACGATTGTTTGGGGAGAAGTTCAGACACTTCCATGCTTTGGGAGGATGGGGAGAATTGCAGAATACGGTGAGTGAGACGGGCTTTTAGAAGCGTTCACCTAACGTTGAATAGTCCTTGCAGACCGGGTTTATAAAGTGTCCTTGTTAGCAACAAGGAAGCCATAGTACAGGTGTGCAAAAGGAAGCAGCTACCCTATGATAAGTCTGTTGACACACGCCATTCATGACTTGGTCCAAACTGGGAGCTGAGGAACACATCATAAGTTCTTTGCTGTTAACGTAGCTGATTATTTCATTGAAATTTATGTGAACTACTTGCGAATTTTTGAATGCTCTCTCCCAAATCTAAATTTGTAGCTCAAGCTTTGAATCTCTCTAGTTATCTCATCAAAGTAAAACCTGTTATTAGCGAGAAATAGCAGAGACACATCTTGTCCTCCTTATAGTTAGATTCTACCAGTGATAGCAATGTTCTGTGTTTCCAGTCGCTAAGTGCAAGTTCTTAGAAGCCTGTTAACGGCCCTGAGTGAAGCAATACTTCTTGCCAGCTTGCTGGCACAGTTACGTCCCTCTTCCTATGAGAACACTCGTTTTATTTATTGGGTTGCAGATAAAAACTTTTGGGGAGTCCCATCCCTTCACCAAGCTCGTGGTTGATCTGAAGGATGTGGACCCCGACGTAGCCTACTCCTCCATCCCCTATGAGAAGGGCTTCGCCTTGCTCTTCTACCTTGAGCAGCTTCTTGGTGGACCAGGTAAGTAGTTGGCCTTGTCAGGCTGGTGTTTTTGACTTTGTTTTGTTTTGTTTCGTGTTTTTTCTTGTGGAGGGTGATGTGAAGACTAGAGATGAATTGTAAACGGTGTCTCTTTATTTTGTACTTCCAGTTCATTCTGCTGGAGACCTCTGTATTGCTTTCTGTTACTGCCTATATTCATAAAACTCCACACAACCCCTTAATCTGTATAATGTGGCTTGACTTTTTTATTTTTAATCCCATTATACTTGAAGAATTAGGGGAATAGTGTCTACCCATTGACAAACTTCTATAATCCAGAAGTTTATGAGTGATAAATGAGAACTCTCGCACCCCTCCCTAGCCCCGGGGTCACCCCGTTAGCAGTTTGATGTGTGGCTCCACTATAGAGTATCTGAATCGCCAATGTCGTTCATCTTGTTCCCTGTGGCCTCCAGTAAACAGAACAAGGATTCCTTGAACTCAAGTGTGTGATACCTCAGCAGGGCTCCTGAGAAACCCGGGTGGCTTAGAGTGTTTGGAGAGAGGTACCATCCATGTGACTTTCATCACAGTGTATTGTAATGATTCTGCTTCATGACTAGCTAGGTATTGTTCTTAACCCTTCCCATGCCACATGGATGAATTCAGTTTGTCCGTAGGTCTGTCCGTATGGAAAACAGTAGTGCAGTAGGGTCTGGTACTGTGTGCAGTTTTATCCATCTGCTGGAGCCTTGCAACATAAGCCCCTCAGGCAAGAGTTTGACTGTATCCATTTTTTTTGTTTGTTTGTTTTTCTAGATAGGGTTTCTCTGTGAAACAATCCTGGCTGTCCTGGAACTCGCTTGATAGACCAGGCTGGCCTCGAACTCACAGAAATCCACCTGCCTCTGCCTCCCGAGTGCTGGGATTAAAGGTGTGCACCACCGCCAGGCCCTGTATCTGTCTTTTTAATTTTTAAGGCTCAGTGCACGTGATTCCATCTCATATTTTTGTTTGTTTGTTTGTTTTTCGAGACAGGGTTTCTTTGTGTAGTTTTGGTGCCTGTCCTGGATCTCCCTCTGTAGACCAGGCTGGCCTCGAACTCACAGAGATCCGCCTGGCTCTGCCTCCCGAGTGCTGGGATTAAAGGTGTGCACCACCACCGACCGCCTGGCTCCATCTCATATTTTTAATGCTATCATGATATTGTCTTACATAACTGTGATGACTTTACGTGACCTCATACTGATGGCCTGAGAGGGGTTCCCTCTGTTGATGGACTTTGAAGGTGCTCCCCTTCCGTTCTGCCTGTCGGCTCTTACTCTCCTCCTTTCTCATCATATGAGGGTTATTTTCAGAACGTGGATTATTCTTGCGCTGTGTCTTCATTATGTTATCCCGGCCTGGGAAGAGTTTCTCTTCTCCCCTGCGCTGACTCGCATCGACTTCACAGGCCCAGCTTGAGACCTACCTCCTTTCTTGAACATCCTTTCACGGTCGAAGCTCTCCATGGCCCTCTTGAGTGATCTCTGTTGTTCTTTGGTTACTAGAACAATGCCAACCACAAAAGAGAGCAGGGATTGCCTTTCTGTGCATGGATTTCTTCTAAATTTTTTTCCTCTTTTCCTCCTAGAGGTGTTTCTAGGATTCTTAAAGGCTTATGTTGAGAAATTTTCCTACAAGAGTGTGACCACCGACGACTGGAAGGGCTTCCTGTATTCCCACTTTAAAGATAAGGTTGGTTTTAAATTCCTCTTATTTTTAATGCCCAGTGTATCTCTATAAACTATTTGCTAGGCCACGTGAGTTACTTAATCATAGTATTGGTTCAGAATTTGCCGTGAGACTTGGTTGATCTGTTTTAATTCTCTTTCAGAACACTAGTAATGGCTGTAAGTTTATGTTAATGAGCTAGATTTGACTCCACATTATTTACAGATGTCAGAATGTCACATTGTGTTCCAGAAGTAGACGCGATGGTGATGATCTGTTGCTTGGTATTAATTTTAAGAAGTAGTGAGATGGAGAAGTTACCGTGATGTGGCGAAGTAGAGTTGATTGTATGTCTGATTCCTCACAGCTTTGTTTGCCGTCCCTCATCTGTTTGTTTTGACCCGAGGAAAAGTCATCCTGTCACAAACTGGGTGTTCTTCCTCTTCACAGGTGGATCTTCTCAATCAAGTTGATTGGAATGCCTGGCTCTATTCTCCTGGCCTGCCTCCAGTCAAACCAAAGTAAGCACTCGCCTGCGAACACGTTGCCTTGGTTTTCCTAATCCAAGGGTATCCAACCTTTGGTTATTGCCACACAGCCTACTCGTCTACAGATGTCTTAGGCTGCAGGCATAACCATAATCTTGGGGCATGTGGCCTGAGGGCTGCAGGCTGGACACACCTAACCCTAGCGCTTTCGGAGTATCTGGAAGGACCGTATGCTTTTCTTAAACTGTTACCAGTCAGCAAAAAGAACAAGGGGCTTAGGTTTCTAGACCTTTCCCCTGAAGCCCAAAGCCATTTCCGTAGTTTACAAACAGATCTGTTGAACAGATTGGGAGTGTTACTGGGTGCCAAGTTTCCACATGAGGGTGGTGAGGGCTGTCGGAAAGAGCAAGCTGTTTTCCTAAAGCTTCTGTGAAAGTTAGGTATGATGGCTGCCTTTGACCCCAGCCCCAGGAGGAGGAGGAGGCAGGAGGATTATGAGCCCAGGGCCAGTTGGGGTTGTATAGCAAGACCTGTTCTAAAACCACACACACACACACACACACACACACACACACACACACTTGCAGTAAGGAAAATAGCAAGTATTATATTCTTATATTATTACAAGTTATCATCCCTATTTCCAGAAGTGACAACTTAGAGTAGGCTAACCTAAGTGCTTTGTCCAGAATTGCGTGACTCTTAGTAAGCACTGAAACCCTGGAGTCTTGCCTCCCCTGTCTTTTACTAAACACTTCCCTGGAGTCAGGGAGCTGCACCCTAGACTTCAGGAGTTGTGTGAGGAAGTTTCAGCCCTTGGTTGCCCTTCCTTTGAATCATGGAGAGTCCTACCAGCTACTCTCCCAGTGAACAACCCAGTTTAATTGAGGCACGGGGCTGAGCATCCGAAGTTGAGGTAGAAAACAGATGTCACGGTCATGTGTGTTTGAAGAGCCTCTTGAGAGCTGAGGTTGAGAAGGAAGTGGTTAGGCGGGTACTGAGAGTGTGGTCGGAAGAGATGGGCTGACTCCGCATCCTCTGATTCGGATGTCAGCGCTCCTGACGTCCGCGTGTGTTTAAATGTCTCTCGGGTCATCCGTTCCTCTCCGCTTCTCCTACCTTCACTGACATTCACTGACACATCAGCTCTCCGTCCTGGAAGAGAGACTCCTGTGCTCTCTAAGCTGTGTATCTTGATGTTTTCTGGCCTCGTTCTGTACCGGTGTGTACAGAGAGCTGGAGTAAACATTTAAAAACATAAGCAGAGGCAGGCCGGTCTCTGTGCGTTGGAGGCTAGCTTGGTCTATGTGATGAGTTCCAGGACAGCCAAGGCTGCATAACAGAGACCCTTTCATAGTAAACAATGGTGCACACCTGCAACTGTGCCCATCTGGTCTCTTGTTAGCTGTCTTCTCTGGTGCTCTTCTCTCCTTGGGCTGAGGCCAAATCCTTTCTTTCACAGGGACTCCATGGCTCCCAACATTCCACACCCTCTGCTTCGGTCAGGCTGCTAGTCTAGGGTCTCTCAGACTCGCCACACGCCTTCAAGCTTCGTACCCAGACACTCGCACTTCCTTCTACGTAGATAATTCCAGCGTCCGCTTAGGAAGCACTTCCTCATGGAGGTGTCTCTTGACCTCTGCGCAGGTCAGATCTTGCGCTTGAGAGTGTCTTGGTGCTGCTGTGTGCAAAGTCACACAGCTTTGCGTTTGCTTGTGTGACTAAACATTGTTCCTTTGGCTGCACCGTACACGCTGTGAGAGCAAGGCTCGAGGCTGGTTTGCACATCACTTTCCCCAGGGCGTTGTCTTGAGTAGGATTTACTTCCTCTTCCTGAGCTAATAACTTTTCATTCAACCAACCATACCAAGAAGGAAGTTTCAGAACACTAAGAAAGACACCAACCAAACCTGTCCCGCTGTCTTGGTGTTGAAGAAATCTATGCTGGGGGCTGGAGAGATGGCTCAGAGGTTAAGAGCACTGGCTGCTCTTCCAGAGGTCCTGAGTTCAATTCCCAGCAACCACATGGTGGCTCACACCCATCTGTAATGAGATCTGGTGCCAGTATACATAATAAATAAATCTTAAAGAACTCTGTGCTGAGGAGAAGGTGTCTTGCAGCCTGGGGAGTGGATGACCTCTGATCTCACTTGCCTCCATCCACAGCCTGACTGCCGTATGACAGTAGAGTGACTGCTTAGCCCTGGTGTTACCCAGCTGCCTTTGCTGGACAAAATTCCTGACATGATCTGAGAAGACCTGGTTTGGCTCCTGCTTTTGTCTGGGGCCATGGTTCTCTCTGTGGTGAAGTAGAACACAAGAGAAGGTGGTCCTGGGGGCAGAGAGAGAGACAGAGAGACAGAGACAGAGACAGAGATCCACTTCCACATTGGCCTCCCCTCCTAACAGCCCATTCGTTTGTGGACGAAGTTAGTATCCTCATAATCCGGTTACTTCTAAATAGCACACCAGCCAAGGACCAAGCCTTCAACCCATGAGGCTTTGGAGGACATTTCAGATTCAAACTCAGAGCACTCAGGATGTACTTGCTTCCTACCAGAGTCCAGGGGCAGCAAATTGCAATTATTATTTACTGCTGACGAGGAAGAATTGTGAATGGACTCCCCGCTCGTTCCCGAGAAAAGAGCAGAAGAATAGAGAATCCCTCAGCAGGAGGTGTATCTCTTGTCGCTGATCACCTTTTCCCAGCAGAGGCTTGATGTTTAGATAAAGAGGGCTGTTTGCAAGAATGGCATTCAAGACGGGAGCGCACACATTCCGGCACTGCTTGTTTTGCTTACTGGTTAATCTACCATCCATAAAGGAATGAATTTCTCACATGGTGACTTGGGACTCTCAAGTCTGGTCTCTCAAGGAGCAGTGCCTGTTACCTGGCCTGCTTGTAGATTTACTGGGTGATGAAAAGTTTGGAACAACCCAAAAGTAAAAGCCCTGGGAATGGGGACCTGGTGTTCCGTGTGCTGTCCTGGGTGCCCGGAGCTGTGGATGTGCCAAGTGTGCTCCGCTGACCCCCATCCCAAGTCCTTCTTGGGTGTGTGACGGCCGCGTTGAGGTGCTTTTGTGTTCTCTGTGAAGGACAGCCAGGGCTTTCTTCATGTGCTGTCCAGTGGGGTACCCCATTTGGATTTGGGAATTCTCAGATGAGTCAGGTGGACTTCCTTCTTCTAACACTCAGGAGCTCTTTATCTTTAAAGAAATTTTAAGTTTTTGGCATTTTATATGGCATAAAACCGCATTTATGCAAAAGGGTGTGTTTGTTTACAAAATGTAATCTTTAATATGTTTTTCATTCTTGCAGTTATGATATGACTCTGACAAATGCCTGCATTGCCTTAAGTCAAAGATGGGTCACTGTAAGTAGTGATGGGTGATTTTCGGATCTTTTCTGAATTATCTTTTGGGGGCGGGGCGGGGCAGGCACTTTACACTGTGAGTGACTGTGTTTGTAAGTTGTTTACCTGGGCCGATAATGTCTTCCCATACACACACACACACCCCCCCCCCATCACTCATGAGATGTGCTTCAAATGCCTGTGGGTAAATCTGAATGATCTTGGGCGAGTGTTGAATGCCAACTGTGGAACGGGAGGAACTGCTGAGGGGTCCTGCTGGTTGCGAGCTGTTCATTTCTACAAAACTTCCTGAAGAGGAGTTTCTTCGTATGTGTGCTAAAATATACGTCCAGGGAGACCAGACTGAGTATGTACCCTGGTATATGTACCCAAACATGCCTTGGGAGACCAGACTGAGCATATACCCTGGTATATGTACCCAAACATGCCATGCCTCGGGAGACCAGACTGAGCATGTACCCCGGGTGACTCTGGAATGGCAAATCAGAGAAAACGGAACTGTCGCTTTATCTTGAGGATTGCAGCAAGTGTTGAGGCTGCTCTCTGAAATTTATCTTTAAAGTTTATGTGGCAGGCGTTTCTTGGCAACCTTCCACGTACAGAATTCTGGGCTTCACACTGCGAAAGAAACAGATGGACCTGCCTTTAGGTTGGCTGTAGCTTAATGAAAGACAATCGATTTCTGCACGAATTACTTTTAAGCCGAGCAATGAGCAGCGTGTGAAAGAGGCAGGTGGAGTCATGGACTCAACAGAGGGATCCCCCCACCCTGTGGGATACTGAGATGCCCCCATCCATATCAAGGAGTGTGTGTGTGGGGGGGAACAGACGGACATTCTGCGGTTCAGGAGGGGTGTTTCAACATAGGTTTTTGTTAAAAAGCCGCATCAAAACAGCACTGTACACAGCAGTCTTCTACTTTGGCCCCCTTCTTTCATACACTTTAGCTGTGTGGTGAGGGTTTATAAAGCCAGCACAGCGGGCAGAAGTATTTAGGAGTGTGTCTGGCTGGCTTAGTCTAGGGACGCGTAGGAAGAGCAAGGACCAATGATGGGGATGGCTCACGCCATGAATGTTTGTTCCCATGGCCTGGACAAGGGCAGTTCACTTCACAGAGAGAATGGTAGGTGCTGGTTACTTGACGCCAAAGAGAGCTTTTGCTGTGTTCATTTGTTTTGCCTGTTTCTTCCGCCAGACTGTCGGCTCCTCAAGAGCAGGAATTCTATTTACTTTTCCTATGTCCCCAGGACCATTCTCCTTTATTCACTGTTGGATAAATGTAGGAACCGAGAGAGGGGAACAAGATTGGAAGATAAATATGCTTATCAGGCTAGGGATTGAAGATGTAACCTGTAGGCAGCGGTGGGATCTTTGAAGATTTGGAATTGTAAATGAAAGGACCGGGGTCTGACATTGAGACCATGAGTCTGTCAGTGTGGTGGGACAGGAGACGCTAAGATGGAGAAGGCAGCTTCAGGAAGAAAGCCAGCTGGGGGGCGAGCAGGAGTCGTACACATACATTGATGGGTTCTGCATTTAGAACAGTGCAGAGGAGAACACTCACATTGAAGAGCGCTTGGAGGTTTGATTTTCTTTTCTTTTTTTTTTTTTGGTTTTTCGAGACAGGGTTTCTCTGTGTAGCTTTGTGCTTTTTTTTGGTTTTTTGAGACAGGGTTTCTCTGTGTAGCTTTGCTCCTTTCCTGGAACTCACTCCGTAGCCCAGGCTGGCCTCAAACTGGGATTAAAGGCGTGCGCCACCACCGCCCGGTGAGGTTTGATTTTGTAACTAGCTAAGAAGTCAGTGGACGGAAAATGCAGTCCAGTGGCAGACCACGTCCTTAGCATGCACAAGCCCTGGGTTCAGTGGCCAGGACCCCCACCCCAGCAAAGTAACTGGGAGCAGATTAGATGTTGAATATTAGACAAGGGAGTCGGGCATTTCAGGCACTGGGAGAAAACCCTTAGAGACACACGGGGAAAACAAAGCAAGAGCATAAGACGGGGAAACGTACCCAGAGACCAGTGGAAGCTTCCCTCTCACTTAGCCCAGCTCTGTGACTCGCCTGTGGCCTCGGCGTGCAGGAGGCAGGCAGGGCGGTTGTGAATTCAGGGCCAGCTACATCAGGAGACCTTTGTCAGAAAAGGAAGGAAGGAAAGACGGATGGAAGGAAGGAGACAGAAGGGAGAGGAGGAAGGGATGGGGTCTCATTTAAAATCCTGTAAACCGTAAGCTTTGTGGAGACTCCAGTCAGAGCAGAGGTAGAGGAGTGAGTTTCAATCCACCGGCGTGTGTCTTGGGTGGTGTTTGGGGCCCTCTGACTCCTGCTGCTCACAAGGAAGTGATAGGAATGGAGTGTCTAAGTAGCTGTCTTTCGGAGAATTGGCCGGCTGTGCGCATGTGTGCCTTGGCTGTGGCCATTTTACCTGGACTGGTGTTGAATTCGGCTGGCAGGAGTTTAATAATGAGCTTTCTTTAGTGTGTCAGAAGGCCTAATTATTTGCATTCCGGGAGAGAAAGCTGGTTGCACACTTTGGCACACGAGCTTTGCTCTTTTGGCTCCACCTGTGTCAGCTCACAGACGTGCCGGACTGAGAAGAGTGAGGGCCGTCTGTGGGAAACCAGAGCCTCTCCATGAGTCTCCAGGAACCCCTTAGTCCATTTGAAAAGTCCGTCCCGCTTGCCTGCTGCTGGAGAAGCTGCTGCTCACTTCCGCTCTGCTATTGCTCCGGGCCCAGCAGGGAAAGGCAGATGGTTTATTACAAACATTTCAGTCGTCATGGGGACAGGGTTTGTCACAGTGAGGACGTTAACCTTGAGGGTCCTGTCCTCAGGTGCTTTCACGGCTGCTTTGCCCAACTATTAAAGGACTGTACACAGACATACAAATAGGGGCTCTGGTGGCCCAGTGGCTAAAGTGTGATCAGGTGTGAGGGCTGGTATCTGGATGCCCAGCACCCGCATAAAAGGCAGGCAGACATGGCAGCCTGCTCCTGTAATCTCAGTGCTCAGCAGGCAGAGACAGGGGGACCCCCAGGGTAAGCTGGCTGCCTCGACTGCCGAATCGGGGCCTCTGCAAGCTCAGTGAAAGAACACGCCTCAGGAAAGTGGAGAGTGAGTGGGAAGACACTCGGAGCCAACCTCTGGCCTCTTCATGTGTGTGCACACAGGTTCAGACTCAGTGAGCGCAAGCATGCACACACACATACACACACATACATATACACCTGCATGCACACACACACAAACACATATACACCCAAATGCATGCATACACACACACACATACACACACACACACATATACACCCGCATGCACACACACACAAACACATACACCAGCATGCATACACATGCACATGCACACACACGCACACACACGCGCACACACACACACGCGCGTAAAAATAAAAAGGAATATGTATGAAGGAAACAAGTGGTAGGTCATAAGAACCAACTGGAAAGCAGTGGCCGTGGGCCACCACAAGTGTGACCATCTTGGTCCGTGGAGCGCCCACCAGGCTCTCATTTGGCCTATAAGGTGTCTCCTCTGTACCAGATTGGCTTATAAACGAGTTGACATGCTGTATGTAATGTCTCTTTGCTTTGGAAATCATGGTACTTCTGATGGTTCAGTGTCTGAAAAGCAAAGGGTGACAGTTCCTGAATTCCTGCTGTGAATACCTTTCCCTAAGTACTGTGGATTTTAGGAATCAACCGCCTTTTGGGTTGTAGTAACTTAATGTTGGATTATGTAAACTCAGATGTGAATATATTTGTTTTTCTTCATTTTTACTTTCACGTCAGGCTAAAATATTATGAAATTACACCTGAGCAGAAATAACCTGGTAACGCTTGTTTCAGGCCAAAGAGGAGGATTTAAATTCGTTCAGCATCGCGGATCTGAAGGATCTCTCATCCCATCAGCTGAATGAGTTCCTGGCCCAAGTGCTTCAGAAGGTAGTGCTCCTAGTGTGACCTAGGATGGAGAAGAGGAAAGCCCGAGGAGCTGATGGGAAGGGGTGTGGAAATGAGAGTCGGGGTGTCTGGGAGGTGACTTTCATTGGCTGGCCTAGCAGCGTGGATTGGGAACTGAATTATGTCCATGTGGGAGTTAATGTACTAACTTGGAATAGGCCTAGCGGTTAGTTGAGATTGGAGGTGGCTGACGCCTAGATAGTCCTGTCAGGTAAGGAGACCACAGTGCGGGGAGGGGAGGGAGGGGGGCAGTGTTTCTCTAGGGACCTCAGCCTGTCCTCTGTAGGCATCTCAAATTCTGTCTGTCCCAAATGAACTCAACTCTTTTCCTTCTTTGAAGCTTGTTTCCCCTTTTAGTGTGGGTTAACATGAATGCAGGAGGGTCAGGCGTCCCTGAAGTTCTATCTAGGCATTTGCATTTCCACGGTAAATGCACCCCACCCCACCCTGCCAAGGACAGAGTCTCTTACCCATCTCAAAGGGGTCTAGGATATGGAAGGTTAAGGGCTGCCATTTTAAAAGGATATAATCTGAAAGTGCTCTTAAAGGACTAGACAGACATAAAGCCGACCAGCAAAGGCAGCCAGCGATGGAAACGTAAGGAAACGTGATTTATCTGAAGAATGGGAAAACTTTATGTAGGATGTGGGGAGAACCCAAAGGATTCTGGAACCGTCTAGGAAGTGTGAGGAGAGTAACCCACCGTGGTTTCTCTTATGTTCTCCACAAAGTAGCTTGTCCCCGTGTCCCCAGGAGAACATCCTTTTCAGGAATTAGTTGCTAGAGATTTGCGTTAGTGCACATCCAGCGTATTTCTCTGTTATAAGGTACTTAGGACTTTAATGTGGCTAAGACTTTCTCTCCAGCTCCTTTCTTCCAGGGAATCCTGTTGAAATGATCCGTCACATTTCT
Organism: Peromyscus californicus insignis; assembly: GCF_007827085.1. Classification (NCBI taxonomy): domain Eukaryota; kingdom Metazoa; phylum Chordata; class Mammalia; order Rodentia; family Cricetidae; genus Peromyscus; species Peromyscus californicus. The sequence goes on from NW_026294535.1 coordinate 12,013,922, forward strand.
TCATCTTGCCCTTAGGCACCTCTTCCATTGGGGCACATAAAGCGAATGCAAGAGGTATACAACTTCAATGCCATTAACAATTCTGAAATACGATTCAGGTACATCATTTTAACTTGTCTCTGTGGAAGAAAGCAGAATGCTAGCTTAAACCGTGGAGAAAGGGAAAGAGAGTCTGAGAGGCCATGAATCTTGAGACCCTCGTCATGTCCGTCTGCGTAGCTAGACATAGGGCATCACAGGGATAGTGGTGGTGTATAACATGATGATATTAACCTTTTTGCTAGACTGTGTTCTAAGCTACCCTCAACTTTAAAAAAAAAATAGAATGGAGAGTTCAGTAGTAAATAGGCTTCCTTTTCCAGTAGCCAGATCAACTTTGAATGGGCCCGGCTAGAAACCTTTGATTCTGTAATATGTTAACTATCCTTAACTCCGGCTTGTAGTGTAAGGTTTAGATCAAAGTTACTTCCTTCAGAAACTGACTTTATAAGACACACGAACACTTCTATAGTCCAAGCCTAACACCTGATCTTTCCCAAGAACCAGCTCCTCCTCCTTCTCTTCTCCAGTTGTTAGCTGTGTATGTGCAGATGTGCATGGATGACGTAAAGGTGCACGATGCAATTTTAATGGGATTGTTAGCTGTGTGCAGATGTGCATTGATGACATAAAAGTGCACGCTGCGATTATAATGCGATTGTTAGCTGTGTGTGTGCAGATGTGCACGGATGACGTAAAGGTGCATGATGCGATTATAATGGGATTGTTCGTCTCTGTAGCATAAGTGTTTAGGAATACTGTTCATTTCCTTCCCTCCTCATCCTCTCTCCCACGCCCCTAAAACATCCTTCTTTCAGATGGTTACGGCTCTGCATTCAATCGAAATGGGAGGAAGCAATTCCTTTGGCTCTAAAAATGGCAACTGAACAGGGAAGGATGAAGTTCACGCGACCTTTGTTCAAGTAAGGCCAAAGCGGACCGTGCCTCACAGTCAGGGAGGGATAGTAAGCAGATCCGGAAGACAGGGCTTGTTAAATCTGTATTTCTGCCTGTAGCTCCCTGGTAGAGTTTTTTGAATGCCCGAGGCCCTAGATTCAATACTGGTCCTGCCTGATGGGAAAAGTAACTCTGTAAAATGCCATCGGCAGCATAATTTCAAATGTATTTCGAGTTTAAATTTAAATTTTAAAATAATGTCCTGAGCTGTTTCGGGAGCATGATGTGTGGTTAGCTGCTGCAGGGCCAGGCAAGAGGAAAAGGGAGTAAACACAAGACAGTCTTAGATACACAGAAAGATTCTGGAAAGTAGAAAATTTGGCATGTGGGAGCAAGGAAGAGTCTAAAAACTAAATACAAAGAGAAATTTGCACATAAAGCAAGCTCTCTGAGACAAATGTCGCTTGATGTACAGTAGAGGAATGCTCAGGAAGTAGGGGGGGAATGTATTTTAGCAACAAGATGCAATTTAAGAATATCTCCATTAAATTCCCTGATTAGGTATTTGCTCCATATTATTAAAAAATTATAATCAGTGGCATAAAATTTCATAATTAGTGTGTTGGCCTTGCATTACTTCCTAAGTATAATAAAATTTTGTCAATGCAAGCCATTGCCCGATTTTTAAAATATGGCCACAAAACTACTTTTGAAGGTATTTTGATGCAGTCTTCACATGCTTTCTGTAATTAAAACCCAGCTATTATGGTCATATTTTATTTGTGCTGAAATGTGATTTTATTTGTATGTTAATAAATAAAGTTGCTGCATAGCAAGCCATAGCAGAAGCAGAGTCTGTGTGTTCAAGGCCAGCTTGGAGACACACGCCTTTAATCTCCATACCAACCATAGAGACCTGGAGGTCTATATAGACAGGCAGTGACGAGGAGGTCAGAAGGCAGAACAGAAAGCCAATAAAAAGACAGGCACACAGGAAGTAGGTCTCTTTCTGAGGGGAAGGACAGCAGCGGCAGCAGGTGGTAAGAAGGCGGTTTTAGCCTCATGCTCTACCAACCGAGCTGGCCGGGCTCTTAACTCTGCATTTGGCTCTGTGTTTCTTATTTAATAAAACCGTTACATCGACAATCTGTTGTTTTAAGCGAGTGGCGTCTACTTCAGATAAGACTGTATATACCCTTTGGTGCCGGCAGGATGGCTCAGCAGGCAAGACACATGCTGCCAGCCCTATGACCTGCGTCCAGTCCCTGGGATTCACATGGTGGAAGAGAAGCAACTTCCACAGGCTGTCCTCTGACCACACCTGTGCTATCACACACACACACACACACACACACACACACACCATAAAGAAAGAAATGAACGGAAAAATTTAAGAACATGCTTTCTATGGGAAGAATAAATGTTCTGTCTTGTACCATAAAACTCCTAGCCAGCCGGGCGGTGGTGGCGCACGCCTTTAATCCCAGCACTCGGGAGGCAGAGCCAGGCGGATCTCTGTGAGTTCGAGGCCAGCCTGGACTACCAAGTGAGTTCCAGGAAAGGCGCAAAGCTACACAGAGAAACCCTGTCTCGAAAAACCAAAAAAAAAAAAAAAAAAAAAACTCCTAGCCATACTTAAAATGACTAATCCTGCATTTTATATATTCACCCCCAGCTTGCCATTATTGTTTAATAACTATGGTTGGTATTTCCACTCTCACTGTATGAAGCTTTCAGAAAGTCTTTAGAAGTTGGAATGTTTATACTCTTAAATGGTTGATTAAAATAAGCTTGGAAAGCACTTAAAAAAAAAAGAAGACCAAGTAATTGAAGTTCACGTTCTCATACGAGGCCAATATTTAGTCAGTCATACCTGCATACTGCTTGGTAATGGCTCCTATCCCTCCACCCAAGTCCCTCCATATAACGCCCTCCAAATAGCTATGACCTGCTCTTTGATGGGCCAGAATCGGATACGGAGTTTGTACGGGGCCATCTGGTTTTAGTCGGGTGATACTCTGCTGTGATCTTTAATTTAACCTCGGTGTTGACATGATTTTTCTGCCTCCCCCCCCCCCCCCATCTCTCCCTGTCTCTCTTCATTTTCTCTGCAGGGATCTGGCGGCCTTCGACAAATCTCACGACCAAGCTGTCCGCGCCTACCAGGAGCATAAAGCCAGTATGCATCCCGTGACGGCGATGCTGGTGGGGAAGGATCTGAAAGTGGATTAAGGACCTGTTGGTTGCTGATTTTACATTTCCCTTTTTCTTTTTTTAAATTGAACCTATGAAGAAATACAAAATTTTAACTCTCATTGTAATTAAAAATGTCTTTTTTTTAATTTTCTCATGATTTCACTAAAATTCTGTACCTTTTAAAAATAATGTGCTATAGTCTTTGTGAACTTTACTGAACTTTACTCTTTTGACTTACAAGTTTTATTTATTTATTTATTCATTCATTTATTTATTTATTTATTTATTTATTTATGGTTTTTCGAGACAGGGTTTCTCTGTGTAGCTTTGTGCCTTTCCTGGAACTCACTCTGTAGACCAGGCTGGCCTTGAACTCACAGAGATCCGCCTGGCTCTGCCTCCCGAGTGTTGGGATTAAAGGCGTGCGCCACCACTGCCCGGCTGACTTACAAGTTTTAATATTTCTTCAGAGGCAGGATCTCACTGCATAGCTTAGGCTGACTTTGAACTTACCATTCCCTTTCTCACCTTTCCATATACAAGAATTACAGGGGTATGCTACCACGCCCAATGGAAGTTTCAGATTTTTATATTAGGTTTTTTTTTTTCAGTGTAATTACAAAATATTTTGACACATTACTTAACTAATGTTTTATTTGTTTAAAGATGTATTTATTTATTATGTATACAGTGTTCTGCCTGCATGTATACTTGCATGCCAGAAGAGGGCACCAGATCTCATTATAGATGGTTGTGAGCCACCATGTGGTTGCTGGGAATTGAACTCAGGACCTCTGGAAGAACAGCCAGTGCTCTTAACCTCTGAGCCATCTCTCCAGCCCCCAACTAATGTTTTATTAATGTTTTCTTGCCATACTGATCATTTTTATATTTGAATTTGCCAGCAGGCCAAAAATTTAGCATGATCAGTGTTTTGCTTTTTATTTTACTTTTTATTTTTATTTTTATTTTTTATTTTTTAAAGATTTATTTATTATGTATACAGCATGTTTGCCTGCAGGCCAGAAGAGGATGCCAGATCTCATTATAGGTGGTTGTGAGCCACCATGTGGTTGCTGGGAATTGAACTCAAGACCTCTGGAAGAGCAGTCAGTGCTCTTAATCGCTGAGCCATCTCTCCAGCCCCTATTTTACTTTTTAAAATGTGTGTGTGTGTGGAGTGCATGTGTCCTGAGTACAGATGTACACGGGTACACATGCACAGAGGCCAGAGGACATCTCCACAGGCACTGTCCACGTTTATTTTTAGAGAGGGTCTCTCACTGGTAACTGGACAAGTAGGCTAGGCTCGCTGGCCAGCAAACCCCAGAATCAGCCTACCTTCGCCTCAGTAGCTCTGAGATGACAAGCATGTGACTGACTTTTTTAGTGTGGGTTCTGGGATCAAACTTAGGTCTTTGAAAGGTAAACACTCTATCAACTGTGTTCTTTCCCCAGTCCAGAGTTCTGCTTTTTAAATAACTTAAGCATGAACCCTTGGATTTGCTTGTCACCAGGGATAGATTCTCCTTCCAGAGTTGTGTGAGCCCTGGCGGGACGCTGTGCTCCCAGCCCTGGATCCATGCTGCTGGTCCAGCAGGCTTGTCCAGGTCTTCTGTTCATCACAGGTCAGATGACCACCCTGGACACCAATACCTCCCAGTGTTCCCTCACTCCATTCAGCCTCCTTCATCACCTCAGTAGCCAGCAGGATTCTTCACCCTCACAGAGCATATGGCATGTGAAGACACATACTGAAAATGATTGAATTTGAACCAAATAAAAGGCAGGCCTAATGGAGCATCCTGTAATGCCCAGTGGTGCCCCCAGGGCATTTCCACACTCGGTTTGAGACTCTCTGGGGCATTAGGATTATTCGGTTGCCTCGTACAGAACCCAAGTTGGTAAGGGCAGAGGAGTATTATTTAAGACTCGCAGATAGACAGACTGCAGAGCTATCAGTGCTCCTGTTTCATGTGCTTCCCTTGCCCACACTGCACTCTGGACCCCTCCCACCTCTGTGTAAACATGAACAGACCACCACAATTCCAGATTCTCCAGTTGAGCCCATTCCTGATCAAATAAAGTCCAGCCAAGGGAAGGAGTGTTGTCTTAGAGTATGTGTGTCATCACTGGGTACCCTGACAGTTGTGGTCCCTTGGTGGATTACAGTGGTCCCCTTTCCCAGCACACAGCTCTCACTTGTATTTCCTCCCTGGAACGGGCAGGGGGCGCCAAAGACACATCCCGCTACAGGTTTACCTAGGACCAAGGACTGGCTCAAGTTCAGTTATGTCCAGAGTTGTCTCTGTGTCGGAGCAAATGCACACGATCGATCACCAGAGGAAGTAAGAGAGGAAATTTCTAAATGATGCAAAAAACCAAACTGGATGTCCTAATACAGTCTGAGAACGAATGCCACCCACCTAGCCTTAGGTGGTTTAAGAAAAGTCTTGGGGTTGGGGATTTAGCTCAGTAGTAGAGCGCTTGCCTAGCAAGCACAAGGCCCTGGGTTTGGTCCTCAGCTCTGGGAAAAAAAAGTCTCAAGAGAGACAGCAGCGTAACAGTCACCCACCGAGCAAAGAAAATGAGAATATAGGGACAAAATGACGATTGGCTACATGATGCCTGGGGCCTGTGTGTAGAGTCCTCACGTGGCTGAGTGTGACATCACCAGAAACTGGTATCATCTTGGAATTCCTCAAAAGCCGGGCCCACCTGAGGTGTCAGCAAGGGCACCCAGTTGTTGGATGACCTGAGGGGTAGTTGGGCATCTCCGTCTTTATGAGACTGTTCATCTCCGGACACCAAGCCCAGGAACGTGCCTGAGTGGGAATGGACCTTGTTTCGTCTTCGACACCCAGCACAGAGAGCTAGACACCTACCAGGTGTTCAGAAAGGGCTTGGTGAATGAATGAATGAATGAATGAATGAGGACCGAATGAAGGTGGTTCACACCCGAGGGCCACAGCTTTCCCAGAAGTATAGAAGGTGAGACCTGTGTCTGGGAGTTGGGCGCAGGTTGAGGAGAGGGGGAGATGTGGGCAGTTCCCTTTGGGGAGGCATGAGTCAAAGGGTGGGGCTATCTATCACCCACAGGACCACAGGACTTGTTGCAACAGTCTGCTGGGGTAAGCAGATGTCAGTCCAGCGTAAGGGCTTGGGGCATGGGTTCCGCCCCAAATACAGGCACAGATTCAGGCTAAGCATCACCGTCTGAACAACTAGGGCAGCTTCATAAGCACTGGGGTTCAGGAGAAGAAAGAATCCAGAAGTTTGGGTTCATGGGCAGAAATGAATTCAGGTGTGTCCAGGTTGGATACTGGAATAGAAGATAACATCTCTATCAAACTGCTGTTGTCAAAATGCAGGGCACGGTCGGGGTGTGGCTGTCTGATGAACATACTTCCATTAGACCCTGAGAGTGAGCCCCTGGATTCGGATATGGGTGTTGGCAGAAGTGACTGTACCTGTTCTAAAGCAGAAACAGGCTTTCTGTTGGAATGATCAATTTCTCAGAACTGACGTGCGACTAAAGCACACGCGTTTCTTTGAATCCCCTTTCACTCCCTCAGTGTCCTTAACACGAGTGGGAGAGGGTTGGGGGAGGGGAGGGCTTGGCAGTTATTGGCAGCGAAGAAGCTTAGGTGAATTGGGGATATCCAGGTGCCAAGATAAGGAATAGTCACAAAACGACTGAGGTCATGTGGAGTGTTAGAAACCCAAGTCCCAGTGAGTGTAATCCTAAACACTTCTGTAGCGTCCCCATCCAGCAGACTCTGACCCAACACATGAGTTCATTTTATCTTTCCAGCTGCCCATTGGGATAGGCACTAGTGATATCTCCGTTTTGTAGGCGAGAAAGCTGAAGCCCGGAGGAATCAAATAAATCACAGAGCCAGGATTTATTCCAGCTAGATGCTGCAAAACACACAGGTAAACAGTTTGCCTTTGGATGAGGAAACAGACGGGTAATTCACTCACCCCAGGGCCATAAGCTGTTGTTCATACTCTAGACACACAACCTTGAGTTGTGAAAATGATCTCTGGGCTGAGCATTCTTCTGGTGGAGTGGCAGCTTCAGAGGCACAAATCAGGGTCGGGGAGGCATTGCTCAACATGTGTTTGTAGAATGAGTTTGTAGAATAAATAATGAATGAGGATTGCCACACTCCGGGGTGTCACAATTGACCGAGGGGATGCGTTTTACCAGTTGAGTAATTCCCTACAGGGGGCAGGGGGTGGGACATGGTGTTTATGAGCAGCTTTCTGGAAAGAACTCAAGAAAGGGAGAGAGAACTGGGGACCCTGAGCAGGAGGGGTACCAGCAGGGGTCAGACCTCCAGAGGAAGAGACCCTTGGTCTTTCTGTCTGCAAGGCTGCCTCGAGGGTGGGCTCACCTACCCATACCTCTCTCCCCAGCCCCTAGTTCGGCTTCCAAAAAGGCCAAAGGAACACCAGAGCCGGCAATAAATATTTGTTCAAAGTGTGAATGAGTGAAGGCTAGGGAAGGGGTGTGTTTTGAAAATCCATTTTCCGTCTCCCTGCCAACCACACCCCGGTAGGCACTCCCCTCCCTGGTGAAGGATAAAGGCTCTCCAGTCTGGGACGGTAGGTAGGTAGGTAGGTAGGTAGGGAAGGAGCCAGCGCTGGGTTCGCAGTGGCCTGTTGCTTTAGAGGGACTGTCACGGTAACCGGGCCATGCCGAGGTACACGGTGCACGTGCGTGGGGAATGGCTGGCGGTGCCCTGCCAGGACGGGAAGCTCACGGTAGGCTGGCTGGGCCGCGAGGCCGTGCGGCGCTACATGAAGAACAAACCGGACAACGGTGGCTTCGCCTCGGTGGATGAAGTGCGCTTCCTCGTACGCCGGTGCAAGGGCCTGGGCCTGCTGGATAACGAGGACCTGCTGGAGGTGGCCTTGGAGGACAATGAGTTCGTCGAAGTGGGTGAGTGGCCCCGCAGGGGAACGGGATGGACTGCCCTGGGATGGCCTGGAGGAAGCCACCCTCGTGTCAGGGGAAAGGATTTGAGAAAAAGCGGTTTGAGCACTTGACCTGTGGGTGCGGGGGTTTCCCAAGCTAAACTTTTCACCCACCTTTCCCTCAGCCTGCTGCAACAGATGCAGAGAGGCAGGTCCTAAGTGACAAGATTCTGCCCTTGAACCCAACCAAGGCTGCAGAGCTGAATGCCCTTGCAATTATAGACTCCTTCAGCCATCGGATAAACCTCAGCCGACCTAAGGCCGGCAGCACAGGGGTGCTGAGTTTTCAGATTTAAAAGAAGTGACCGCCAGAGTAGAACTTAGGTCCCGCGCCTACCTTCCTGCTTTTTGCTTTCCTGTATAAAGACGCTGAGGCCGTGGGGAAATGCAGGAGGTCCCGTTCCAGCAGCCATGGCTAGACCATGCAAGCTCAGTGTATGGAGGGGCCGTTCCCGGGTCTGGCAGCAGCCCAAAGGTGGCACCCTGTGGTCTGCAAGGCCCTCTCTCTCCTCTTCTTGTTTCAGTCATCGAAGGCGATGTCATGTCTCCTGACTTCATTCCCTCACAGCCGGAAGGAGTTTTCCTGTATCCTTTCTGCAGCCTCTTTGGTCAGCCCTGGAGGCCGGGCCTGATGTGGTGGGGCTGGGGCTTTTCCACACTGCCAGTCTGTTCCTTTACCTGGCTTCAGATACAGCAAATATCGGGAGCCTGAAAAGGTAAGCTGCAAGCCGCTGTTCTTTTTTGTGGGGAAAAATGAAGTCCTGTCATGTCTGGTGACATGATAACTGTCCCCTTTAAAGAGGAAGGGGTGCGTACCTGGGCGAATACCATACCTAAGGACAGGTTCAGCCAGCTCTGAGTGGTACTGCAGGGGACCTGGCCTCGATTTCCTGACTTTTCTTGTCCCGTTTCCTTGTAAGCCAGGCATGTTATTAGCACGCTAATGCCTCGTAACCATAATAAAACATCTTTGGCATCAGGCTGTGTCCAAGGCTAGCCCTCAGAAGGTTCCCCGACTCACTGAGATTCACTCCTTTTGTGCAGTACATTGCCTTAGATGGGGACAGTCTGAGCACGGAGGATCTGGTCAACTTGGGAAAGGGACGTTACAAGATAAAGGTATGTGGGGAGGGGGGAAAGAAGGGACGGTTCCACTTCCACTGTTCACGGAAGACTTTCATGTGCTCGCTCTGGCCCGTGCTTTCCTAGCTCACTTCAACTGCTGAGAAGAAGGTGCAGCAGTCGAGGGAAGTCATAGACAGCATCATAAAAGAAAAAACAGGTACCTCTTTCTCCGGCGGTCCTGACGTTATTTTTACGGACACACGTAAGAGTGAAAGCTCCTTTGAGTCTAATCACGAGGGTGTCGGCTTATTTTGTGTTCCAGTTGTTTACGGCATCACCACAGGCTTTGGGAAATTTGCCAGAACGGTAATCCCCGTCCACAAGCTACAGTAAGTCTCAGGTGCACGCGCTCGCGGCCCATCTGCCCCAACTTTGAGAGTTCGCCTCCAGGGAGGTCGTTCACGTTTGCCACGTGGACATTGATTGACCACTTGCTTTAGACCAGTGGTTCTCACCCTTCCTCACGCCGCGATTCTACAACACAGCTCCTCACGTCGTGGTGACCCCCAACCATACAATTATTTCGTTGCTACTCCATGACTGTAATTTTGCTACCGTTCTGAATCATAATATAAACATCTGATATGCAGGATGTCGGATATGCGACCCCCGAAGGAGTCGCAACCCATACGTTGAGAACCACTGTTTCAGACCAAGCCTTGGGTGGCAAACTCTCACACAACCCTGGAAGATAGCCAAGCTTCTCATGTATCTTGGTGAACAGTGTGAAGCTTGAGTTGACTTGTACCCAACTCATCACGAGAGAACAAGACCTGCTGTTTCCATTCACGGCCTGCGGCTGCCCATCTAAAATCTTACGGTTGTCCCCTTTATATTCCCAGCTGGAGGGAGCATGCTCATGCAAGGTGTCTAAGAGGGTTCTCATCTTTCTCTTTCAGGGAGCTCCAGGTCAACTTAGTTCGTTCCCATTCTTCAGGTAAATTGTTCCTAGCATTGGGTGCCTCCTAAATCACATTAGACCACGTGATTGACTAGATAGTGCTACCAGCCGCATCAGCTGATGTGTTCCAAGTGCATTCAAGGGCTGGGTACCGGGGACCCAGGAGTGTGAACAGATGGCATTAGACCAGACCAACCTTCTGCTGCAGCTTAGAACGGGCCTGGTGGAGGGATGGGCTTGAGATAGGAGCATGTATCCAATCCTATGAAGAGAGGAATGCATTTAGGAGAGAAAACAAGGCTAGCATTCAGGGCATGAGCTAGGTAGGATGAGCCCTGGGCCCAGCACACTGATGAAGCCATGTCAAAGCCGCCCTGCAGGTGAGGTCCACTGAAGGACTTTAAGGAAGGGATTGAGAAGGAGAACCTGGGCCTCCAGCTTGGTCTGGACAAGGCTTGGAGGAGAAAGACAGGCAACCGGCACCGCTGTCCACTCAGCTCAGAAAGCCAGGGGGAGACCGTCAGAAGGGGGGAAGGACCCAAGAGGTGGGGGCAGGCAGGAGGTGAGGGATTTGTCTTTGTTTTGTTTTCCTTCTTGAAGAAAAATGACAATTCTGCTCTGTAGGTGTCGGGAAACCACTCAGCCCCGAGAGGTGCCGGATGCTCTTGGCTTTGAGGATCAATGTTCTAGCCAAAGGATACAGCGGAATCTCCTTGGAGACCCTGAAACAAGTTATTGAAGTATTTAATGGTAAGGCCATGGATCCTTAGTTTGACTTTTCGGAGAAGTTGGCCACACCCCCAAAAGTAGATTTGGATGACTAGATGCCAAGGTTAAAAGGAAAATGATCAAGACGAGTGTAAAACAGGTTTGGCAAGGAGGAGAGTCAGGTAGCAGGAATGGCAGCTCGAGTTATTTCCATAAATGTCAACCCATCTTGTGGTATCTTTCATCTAGCGTTTAAGATAAGTGTGAGCCCTGCCAGTAAGTTCAGGCCTACACAGAGCTTTCTATTCAATGGTGCCCATATATGATCAGAGAAATTGCACCAAGTCATCCATGAACAAACATAATTCCTGGATTATGTCCATCCCAGAGACAGTGGTACCCAGGAATCTGAACTCTTAGTGTTTCCCAGATGATGGACAAGTTGCACTTGCACATGGAAATCTAACATTTTTAAAAGGTAGGTCAAAATGTGAAGAGGTTAACAACTGACTTGGCCATGAAGCCGTTGTGGGATAGGACATGATGCAGCACAACTCAGGCCTTAAAGGGGAGACCAGATTCTCAAGGCTCAGGAAGCCGTCCCTTCCCACAGCTCAGGATAAAACATCAGGTCACTGGGAATCCCAGGGATCTTTGGGGGAAAGGAAGAGGAAAAGAAATAAGGTCTCATGTCCTGCAGAGAAGACCAGATGCTTGAGTTGCTATGTAGAGGGGACAGGGGACTCATAAATGTGACACACTGACCAGTGAAGGTCACAGTCTACTGGCCATAGGGCTGTCTACACAGATCCATAGTGATCACAACACCCATCTGCAAGCTCTGCTCCACCACAAACCTCAAACCCAAGACAGTAGAACTCCAGCTCTGAATGCACCTATGCTCTGGTGGATGTGTTTAAGGCATCCCTGGGTCCCTGCTGCTCTGAGAATCCCCCAGGTCAGCTATAGTCTGGAAGCTGGCCTATGGTTGGCACTGATGTGTCTAACTGATATTATTTAGCAACAGCTGTGGAAACAATCACCACCATCAGGACTTTATTTTAGGAAACAGAAGCCTCCTTTTGGGGGGGGGGGGGGCGTTAACTCTTGGGGAAATTTCTAAAAAAACAGCACATGTGTATGCATAAATGGTCATAGTGTATGAGGTGATAACTGAATGACGAGAGAGAGAGAGAGAGAGAGAGAGAGAGAGAGAGAGAGAGAGAGAGAGAGAGAGAGAGAGAGAGAGAGGAGTTTTGCCTGCAAACTTATTGCCCTAAAGAACTGTGTTAATAATACTTTGGTGTGCCATGTCCTTCTAGAACAATCCATGGTTTTTAAAGTAAACATTTACAGTTTTTAAGCATTCTCCAACAGCTTTTAGTGACTGCATATAATCTGATCACATGAATGTCCCTTAATTCTGTATTTCGATTATTTCTAACTTTTTTTTTGTTGTTGTTGTTTTTTTGGTTTTTTTTTGAGACAGGGTTTCTCTGTGTAGCTTTGCGCCTATCCTGGATCTCACTCTGTAGACCAGGCTGGCCTCGAACTCACAAAGATTCACCTGCCTCTGCCTCCCGAGTGCTGGGATTAAAGGCGTGCGCCACCACCGCCCGGCTATTTCTAACTTTTTGCTCTTATAAACCAGGACATGATGAGCAACAGCTAGTTTATAATTGTGTTTCTGAGATATTACTAGAATCCCAAGAGTGGAGTCACGACAGCCTGAGCACCATGTCCTTCCTTCTGGATACCTGCCCGCCCCACATACACACATACACACATTTTCTCTCCCTCCTCCTTCCTCCCTCCCTCCCTCCCTCCCTCCCTTCCTTCTTCCCTCTTTTCTTCTTCCCTCCACACTCTCCTCTTTTATAACACCTCAGCTGGTCTCTCTCTCTCTCTCTCTCTCTCTCTCTCTCTGTGTGTGTGTGTGTGTGTGTGTGTGTGTGTGTGTGTGTGTGTGTGTGAGACATGGTTTCTCTGTGTAGCCCTGGCTGTCCTGGAACTTGCTCTGTAGACCAGGCTGGCCTTGAACTCAGAGATCCACCTGCCTCTGCTTCCCGAGTGCTGGGATTAAAGGCGTGCGCCACCACCGCCCAGCTAAACTGCTTCTCTTACACATTAGTTGTGCCTGAGAATTGATCCTCCTTGGCTATGTATGCCACAAAAGGACTCTAGACCCTGTTGGGAGTGAGGGTTGTCTTCACTGGCAGAGGAAAGATAACCACAATGGCGTAAGCGCTCTCGAGGTAACCGGTGCCTCCTTCTCACGCAGCCTCCTGCCTATCCTACGTTCCAGAGAAAGGAACTGTTGGTGCCAGTGGAGACCTCGCGCCCCTCTCTCATCTTGCTCTGGGACTCATTGGAGAAGGAAAGATGTGGTCCCCAAAGAGTGGCTGGGCTGATGCTAAATATGTAAGCCTCACATAACAGCTTCATCCGTAGCGATGCTCCTGAGCTGGAGCCAGGAGACTCTTGCGTGTGTGATGCCACTCTGTCTTTATGGCAGACAAGTTACAGGTAGTCAACTCCAGCCTAGGAGGCACACCAGGAAAGGAGACTGGCTTCCATATTCCCCTGCCAGCACCCAAGATGTGTGGATCTAGATGGGAACGCAGTCTTAATTTCAGGAATGTATTCCGCACTCATAAGACTGCTGGTGCCCACTGGGGAGGTCACACTAGGTCACAATTGTTTTGGGGAGCTCATCTTACAGGTGAGAGTTCTGAAAGACAGAAGAGTTTGCTCTGTGGCCTCTAGAAAGCACAATCTGTTCCCCTTGATGAGCTCACCAGAACAGTGTGTTTTACACAAAGCTTTTAATGTTTTCTTCATAAACAAATCTCAACTGAGCAGCCTACCGCATCATTTAAAGTGTCCTCTATGAGCAGGTATGAGAGGTACCCGAACAGTAAGTTAAAGAGACAGAGGACCAAGGAGGAAGAAGAAACTAGCTCACCCTTTGGGGGATCCGGGTTCCAGGTCATCTTTCTTCCATGCAGCCTATCTTGGTTCTACCTCTATGGACAATGTTTCCTCAACCACCTTCACATTGCAGCCAGCCTGAGCTTGGTCAACAGCAAATCCAAACACATCCTGGTTAAACTTCTAGCATGTCCCTCATCTTGAGGATAAAGTTCAGACATGATGTGGCTTCAAGAGTGTTGTTTTCCATGTGATCCCCACAGTCCCTTCTACCCAAGGCTCTCCATGGCAGAAACTAGAGTTAGCCTACAGCTCAAATATACTCTGGGCTAAGCAGATCGCTCAACACTTTGTCCCCATTTTTTTTTTCTTCTGAAAAGTCCTCTAGGAATCTACCCGCTCTGCTCCTCTGATCCTTTCCAGGTCACCCACACGTATGTGGTTATGTGTTATTTCTTCCCTATATATGCTCGCAAGCATTCAGCCTATGAGTGACCTGGTTGTCCTGAGCTTGGCAGTCTCTACTGTTCACACCCTCAGCTCAGCACAACACTGTACTTCAGTGAGAAGTCCTCAGACCCTGAGAAATAGACAGAGTTAAGTGACACTGGTCAGTCTTTCTCCTACTTTAACTCTATCCCCCCACCCTCCAGGAGAACCTCAATGTAGCAGCATCTTGTACTTTTATTATTTGAGAGAAAGCATATTCTGTCCCTCTCCTCTTGGGATTCTAGTTCTCCCTTGTTGAGGGGATTCCATAATCTCCTCTTCATTAGTGTGCACACATTTGCTCCCAAGTCCTGCTCTGAGGTTCTGTCGGTGACAGAGGTTGCAGAAACAAGGGCTGAGGACTATTTGGGGGTCCTGCTTTGGATGCAGAAGCATGCATATAGACAGCTAGCCCAGAGCCCAGCCTTATCTGAGAGCAGGTATATCTGGGTGAGTCTCAAACTTGATGCCCAACACAGAAGAACTTGAAAACAAAATGTATTCTGTAAGCAACCAAATTGCCTTGGTTCAAAAGTCCACAAGTTATTGAAAAACTAAGCCTGATTTCCAACTAAATAGACATAGACGCTGGCCCCAAGAATCTGGCCAGAACCAGTTTATGTAGGCATAATCTTTTATAAGACAAACTTTGGCACTGAAAGTACTTCACTGGGCTCCATATGAAATAAAAAAAAATTAAGCTGATATTTCAAATAATAACCACGTTTGTGCTTTTAATCATTCAACAGGTCCTAGAAGCCCATGGGTTGAAACCAGTTGTTTTGAAACCAAAAGAGGTAAGTCAAGAAAAACGTGTTTGTATTAACAAATCTTCACATATGCCCTGTCTTCATCCTCAATACCAGCCTCAGTGGTTCCTTAAAATAAACACAACTGATGTGTTGATTCACAGCTGCTCACTGGAGAAAGGGCTCCTCTGTGAATATTAAGATTAGTCATGACACAAGTCCCTGAGGGTTCTCTGAGAACATAAATTTCAAATCCAGTTTTTAAGGAGCTCGATAAGATCTGCTCAGTCAACCCCTGAAGATGCTCTCAGCCCCAGCCTTGGAGCAGGACAGTCTTCAGATGTCTTGTCTCTATGATGGTGAGAAAGTTAATAAAAACATAACACAGAGGGCTGACGGCGCTGCACATATTCTTCACTGCTGGGTCCCATGGCTGCCTTGACAGGGGAACGGTCATCGGGTACCCTTGGGCCAGCGCTGTGCTAATGATTCCAGCTGTGCTGCCGCTCAAGCCTGTGGATCTGCCCGACTGGCCCACACTTGTGAAAACACACCCACGGCACAGAGCTCAGCCGACTGGCCGGTTTCTCTCCTGCCGAAGCAGACGATATCAGATCTGCTCGTCTGTGGGTTCCTTACGGTGAACACAATAAGAAACTTTTCTTCCTTCCCACGCAGGGCCTGGCACTCATTAATGGGACACAGATGATCACTTCCCTGGGCTGTGAAGCTGTGGAGCGGGCCATTGCCATCGCCAGGCAGGCTGACATTGTGGCTGCCTTAACCCTTGAGGTGCTGAAGGGCACCACCAAAGCCTTCGATACCGGTCAGCAGGTTCTGTTTGCTTACTCATTCAACCAGGGCGACCTGGTTGACTTTTTAGGCTTGGAGGTGGAGGGGGTGGGTGGCAGGGAAGGGCGAGAAGCCCCACATGCTCCTAGTAGACCCAGGACTGCACAGCGTCACTGAGTCCTGTAGCAGTTCCACTCTGAAGACAGACACTGGCCTGGAGAGCCAAAGCAATCTGCTCCAGGTCACCCGGTAATCTGGGTGTTGCCAAACTAGGTATTGCTTTAAGAGTCAGTTTGTAAGACTCGAACATCCGGTAAAAAAGGGTCGGGGAGAGCGCAGTAGGTGAAGATCTTGTTTTGCAAATCCAAGGACCTAAGTTCAGTCCCCAGAACTGACTTTTTAAAAATTGGACGTGGTGGTGTGTGCTTGTCATCCGAGAGCTCAGGAGATGGAGACAGCATATCCCTAGGGCTCACTGGCCAGCCTAGCTTACTTGATGAGTTTCAGGCCAGTCAGGGACTCTGTCTCAAAGTGAAAATTTACAGGGAAGGTGAAGGTGGACAGTGCCTAAGGAATGGGACCCACACTTGTTCTCTGGCTTCCACACATACATTCATATACACTCGGCATTCATGTGCTCATGTATGTATAGACAGACAGAAACACACACACACACACACACACACACACACACACACACACACACACAGAGAGAGAGAGAGAGAGAGAGAGAGAGAGAGAGAGAGATTACAATTGCCCTGATAAGAAAATTGGGAAGGCAAAATGATATAAGTATCTGTATCTTCTCTAGAAATTAATGAATGTCAAGGGCTCCATGCTAATAATAAGTAAAGCAGAAAATGTCCAAAAATGACTCGGTCAAATTAAGCCACGATACGTGCTCTCTGTTACCTTCAGTCTGGTACCTTTGAGGGTGGGCCTGGAGTTAAGTTTCTAAGTGTAGTCTGCAAACAGTCTGTACTCCAACACGTGCAATAGAGACAACCAAGTAAAGGAAGATTTAACCTTTGGGTTGAAGCATTTAATTCTGCATGATGGATGAGACCCCCCAGGACTTTAGAGGACTCTGCCAGCACCGTGGATGGTCCTGCCCCCTCTGTGGCTCATTCTAATATCAGAATTGCTCAGACTTTTTTTTTTTTTTTTGCCTCCTTCAACTCTAGACATTCATGCTGTCCGCCCTCACCGAGGGCAAATTGAAGTTGCTTTCCGGTTCCGGTCACTCTTGGACTCGGACCACCACCCATCAGAAATTGCAGGTCTGGACACGTTTGGTTGGAGTGAGCTCTTTGGTGTTGTGTGTCCTGGGGAGACCAGTAATGTGTCGTCTGTTTTCTTCCCCGCCACCCCACCCACCCACCCCCCCGCCCTTCCTTGCACAGAAAGCCACAGGTTCTGTGACCGTGTCCAAGACGCGTACACCTTACGCTGCTGTCCACAGGTAAAGTCAAGAGACAGGAGGAGATCAGCAAAGGCTCTCGCCACAAATTCAGAGGGAAAACAATAGAAAAGAGAAGAGGAAGGTTTTAGAAAACCATGTCATGGCGGAATGTAATCCAAATCTCTCTACTGCTACTGTTAAAAATAGTGTCTTTTATATTTCCATTTCTCCCATCTAATCAATTTCTTACTGGGTCGGCTAAGCCTCCCATATCCTTTTTTTTTTTTTTTTGAGGGGTTTTTTGTTGTTGTTGTTTTGTTTTGTTTTTGTTTTTCGAGACAGGGTTTCTCTGTGTAGCTTTGCGCCTTTCCTGGATTTCGCTCTATAGACCAGGCTGGCCTCGAACTCACAGAGATCCTCCCGCCTCTGCCTCCCGCATGCTGGGATTAAAGGCGTGCGCCACCACCGCCCAGCAAACCTCCCATATCTTGGCCTCCTGTGTTGATGTACCACGACAGCTAAGTAGCATTGAAGAGTCTCACTGACTCTTCCTGTAGGGAAAAACTGAAGTCAGCCAGTCAGGACTGTTTACAAGCAAGTGTCATTCTGTCTTTCAGAATTCAAGTGCCTATGTGGCATGCCTTATCTTCATCTTATAAAATATAAACAATCATAAATGAATCTCTTACACAACTTTCAGTAAGAAATGTGTGCAGCTTTTTTTTAACATAATCTGACTGATGAGCAATTACGATCATCTCAAGAAACGATTTGTCAGTCACGTTCTGGTAGAGAG
The DNA here is from genome assembly GCF_007827085.1 of Peromyscus californicus insignis. Taxonomy (NCBI): domain Eukaryota; kingdom Metazoa; phylum Chordata; class Mammalia; order Rodentia; family Cricetidae; genus Peromyscus; species Peromyscus californicus. The sequence goes on from NW_026294535.1 coordinate 12,031,930, forward strand.
AAGAAAAAGGTGTTTTCCCTAGAATAACTACCCTCATTTACTGTGACTCAACAAGTCCTATTTGACTAGTTTATTAAGTAATAGTTTAGAAACTTCTATGGGAAAGAAGTTTGCCAATTTAACTAAAGCGTAGGAATAAGTCCTGACTTAAGAGCCTCTGCTCCTCTAAGAAAGATGACTGTCTCCAAATGATGGGCTCCGCTATCAGTGTCTCCCAAATACTAATTCATTGAATTTTCCCAACTGTGAAATTGGTACTGTCTCCCATTTTGCATTCAGGACCTGATGATCAGGCTTCGGTACCTTCCTTGCCCAAGATCCAAGATCATAGTACTAGATCTTTATCTCCTAGACTTCTGGGAGAAGCCAGGAAGTACACCATGGCTGTCCTGGGGCAAGGTGCAGGGTGACTGCTTTCCTTATGAGCATCTTTTTTTTTTTTTTTTTTTTTTTGGTTTTTTTCGAGACAGGGTTCCTCTGTGTAGTTTTGTGCCTTTCCTGGAACTCACGCTGTAGCCCAGGCTGGCCTCGAACTCACAAAGATCTGCCTGGCTCTGCCTCCCGAGTGCTGGGATTAAAGGTGAGCGCCGCCGCCGCCGCCGCCGCCGCCGCCGCCGCCACCACCACCACCTGGCACGAGCATCTTTAGTGTGATGTTTTATGATTCATGACATCAGGCCCTTGATGGCGACCGTCTGGGTGATCTCTGTGAGTTATGTCCAAGACATGCCTATAGTATCTTATTTACTTCTTATGAACAGAAAGGAGGCTCCCACCATCTACTTTCCAAGTCTCTGTTTCAACCAGAAACCTAACTTGCCTACATCCTACCACTGGAAATGCAATTCTTTGTGGCCAGAGCTGGCACTTTTTCCCATACCACAACATTTTGCCTATTAGTCTAATTATTTTTATATTTATTTTATGTATTATCTTACTGTGTTCTAATTTGTTTAGCTGAAAACTTACCAGTTGTCCTCATATCCTCAAGGAGCCAATTATACTTGGTATGATCATAACTGCAAAGCAGTTACAAGGAAAAGTCTGAAGATGCCATCTTTCAAGAATATTGGCTTTTTTTTTTTTTTTCTTTCCGAGACAGAGTTTCTCTGTGTAGCTTTGGAGCCTGTCCTGGAACTCACTCTGTAGACCAACCAGGCTGGCCTCGAACTCACAGAGATCCACCTGCCTCTGCCTCCCAAGTGCTGGGATTAAAGGCGTGTGCCACCACTGCCCGGCTGGAATATTGGCATTCTCACTGGGATATTAATCATAGACTTTATTTTTATTGTGCTTTAGGTCCACGGTGTGGTGAATGACACCATAGCGTTTGTGAAGGACATCATCACTACAGAGCTCAACAGTGCCACAGACAACCCTGTATCTTTTGCATGTTCTACGCATGTGCTGTTTTCTCTAGCTGGCTGTGTGAGGGGCTCTCTGTGTCGAATGATCCCATCTCACAGGGAGATGAGTAAGTCCCTGAAGCCGAGCACTCAGTGGCTTCTTCTAGGTCAGAGTCAGTAAGTGGCAGAAGCAGACATGTGAACCTGCTCTTAGGTTTTGAGTCTAGCATGCTGCGCTTTTAAAATTGGCCCACAAAAGATCAAGGCAGCGCCTGCAGCCTTGGCGGATACGTTTCACCGAGGCACTGATTGAAAACCCGCTGCTGAGGTTGTTGCAGATCTGATCAGAGCCTTCTTGACTGGCCTTTCCTTCTGCAGCCTGGTTCTAGTGATGCAGGGTGCTTATTTCCGGTGATGTAAGACATCCCCATCCCCAGACTTCTTTCTGGCGTGGGCTTGACTCGGGCCAGAGTATCTGTATCCGTACACACAGTAAGAATGCTTTCATTCCTTGTGGAGGATGCTTTTCTTCCCTTAACGGGATCCCTTCCCCCTAGAGAATCTGTTTTCTTTCTTTGAAGCTGAGATAATTAGTCGGGGTCGAGTCTTCACAGGCAGTCAGTCCTCTTAAGAACCCTTTCTTCCCGTTCCACGGCTGCCTCCTTTCTCCATACAGGAGAGACGGCTGAGGGAGGCTCACAGCCCTGGTGAACAGATGGTGGGTTACCCCACAGCTGGGGGAGGCTTCCCAGCCGAGGTCGGAGTGTGCTTTTGCTGTAAGCCTGCTTTAAGATTTCACTTTATGTTCTCTGAGATCGCCTCGCGGTGAGTTCAAACCGGCAGTCGATAATCCTTGGGATCGTTAATCTCTCACTCACTGTCCCAGAAGGAACAGTGGTTCTCACGCCTGTCGTGTGGCCTGATCTCGTGGGTTTGTTCTTCTTCAAAAGACCCTTGGTTGTGGATGAATTTTCAGGTAGCTGAGAGCGCCTCTAGTACTGATGTTCCCAGAGGGAACAGGCTTCTCCGTGCTGTACTGCAGGGAAAGAGCGCTGATTGCAAAATGCCACGTAGTTAGGGAAGCCACAAGTTGCTGGAACGCTAATGACCAACACAGTTGGGAAACAAGAGAATAATACAACATGTTGTGTTTTTAAAATAGAGCAGCAGTCGATGCAGGGATGCGGAGGACGGAGAGAAGACTGTATCTGTGTGGGGGATTGGCTGTAGGACTCTCTTCCCATTGCAAAATCTTTGTGTGCTCAAGTCTCTAATCTACCGCGGATGGCGTACACGCTTCTTCCTGTATACGTTTACGTCCTCTCTAGATTACCTGTGACACTTAATACAACGGAAACACTACAGAAGTAGTTGTTTTATTGTATTATTTAGGGAATAATGACAAGAAAATATCTGCACACACTCAGTATAGACAATTTTTTCTTCCAAATATTGTCATTCGGAGGTTGGCTCATACCACAGTTGCAAACTCTGATAATGAATAGCTAAATAGATTGTTTATAAAGCCCAGAGGGAAGACATGATCTTTGGGAACCAGGATGAAGGGTATTTTATTATATTTGCCCTTGTGCCTGTGGGCTTAAGCAAAGTGTGTGATAGACTGGAACAATTCCTGGGGGTAATCACATTCCGGGAGTCCAAAGTTCCCTCCCGCTGAAATAGGTCTGTAGGGCCTGTTGACTGTTGAACACTCACACAGGATCTCCTAGGACAGAGTGGGAAAACAGTCCCAGAGTTGATTACTCCAGATGTTTTGATCTGTGTTCTATCAGCCAAATCGTCTGATTCAACAGCTTCTTCTATGGAGCATGGGTCCACAGCTCCACAGAGGAAACAGAATTTGGTTTCAAGCCAGTGGCTACTGTTTTAGGTTTTGACTACAAGTGTTAATTAAATTGGCAGATTAGTTAAGTTATGGGAGTCAACATCACTGATCTCAAGAGAAAACATCTCATGCCCCATGCTTTTGGGCTCCAATTACCTGCACACAATTTACCTTCAGTGTGTGTGTGTGTGTGTGTGTGTGTGTGTGTGTGTGTGTGTGTGTGTGTGTGTCTGTGTCTGTGGTATGTGTGTGTTGTTTGTGTGTGTGTGTGTGTCTGTGTCTGTGGTGTGTGGTGTGTGTGTGTGTGTGTGTGTATCTGTGTATATGTGTGTGTGTGTGTGTGTGTGTGTGTGTTCCTGTCAACAACTGCTCATGGGAAGACTTGTCTTTCCCTATATCTGTACGATGACTGCCACTTCACTACTAAAAACAAGTGGATGGGGGGTAGGAAGTTACCTTTGAAGTGGCCAACAATGTTATGTTTAAGCCTTAACCTGTTTTTGAAAGATGGTTTTTGCCAGTCGAGGAGAGACAATTTCAGGAGGCAACTTCCACGGTGAATACCCAGCCAAAGTAAGCTTTCTGAGTGTGCTCCTGACCCCGGAAGTCCGTGCCGGTGCAGGCCAGCTGAACTGAGGTGTTTTTTTAGGCCCTGGACTATTTGGCCATTGGCATCCACGAACTTGCGGCAATCAGTGAACGAAGAATCGAAAGGCTGTGTAACCCCTCCCTCAGCGAGCTGCCTGCCTTCCTGGTGGCTGAAGGAGGTCTGAACTCGGGGTTCATGATAGCCCACTGCACGGCAGCAGCCCTGGGTAAGCACACTACCGTTCGTCAGCACATAAGCCGCCCGTGGGCCTCCCAGGTTCCCCGAAAGTGGCAGCATTTGCCTTGGAATGAGCTCTGATGTTGCTCCACTTCCTTGGACTTCCTGCCTCTCACATTTAGCACAGCAAGCAGATTGAATCTTCACATTTCCTTAGAGAAAATAAAACCTAAACAAGAGAATGCTGGAGGGTAATAATGTAACCTTGAGGCATAAATGGAAAATTGCCCCAGAGAAAGCAATCCTGACATTGCATTTGAACATCTATGTAGCTTTGCCCCCCCCCCCAGCCCAAAGACTATCAGAGGGGAAAAAAAAGACAGACGATTATAGTTGATGGCAAAACTTGAGCCAGACCAAATGCTTAAACTCTGCAGATCTTCTATTAGATCGACTACCCACTAAAAGATTAAGATGCTCTCAAAATATATAAAAATACTTCCAGGAAGCAATATGCCTCCTGGAGACTAGGCTTCCGTGAAGCCGGTTTCTGATTTGAGTTTGCAAGGAGCAGATAACTAAGGCACCAGAACAATGCCTGTCACAGAGTTAGTGCCAGTGGCCTTGCATATTTCCCCTCACTTAACCGGAACACTACCAGGAGGGAGCGAGGCCCTGTTCTCTTCTCCATTGGCCAGGTGAATAATCAGAGATTCCAGAAGCTGAGTGGCTTTTCCAATATCGCACAGTAGTTGGATGCAGAGCAGAACTCAAGTACAGCCATATTGGTACCCAACTTCGTGCACTCGCTGCCTCGATCTCTTTTTATCATCATCACCACCATCACCACCACCACCACCACCATCACCACCACCACCACCACCATCATCACCACCACCACCACCACCACCACCACCACCACCACCACCACCACCACTACCACCACCACCATCATTTAAGCACTTTAGTAACAGGTACTTTCAGTTGGTTGACTTAAATCAATGGTAAGCTTGTTACAAATTAAAAATGAAATTAAAAAAAAATCCCAACCAGATTATGAAACAACTTAAAAATCTTCAATGGCAGCTGGGCGGCAATGGCACATGCCTTTAATCCCCAGCACTATGAGGCAGAGCCAGGTGGATCTCTGTGAGTTCGAGGCCAGCTTGGTCTACAGGGCAAGATCCAGGACAGGCACTAAAACTACACAGAGAAACCCTGTCTCTAAAAACAAAAACAACAACAAAAAAAATCTTCAGTGTCATATTGAGGAAAACCAGACATAGATAGATAAATAGATAGATAGATAGATAGATAGATAGATAGATAGATAGATAGAGGTAATAAGCAACAAAACCTGTTTGTCATTATCCAAAAGAGACATCTTTAGGTAAAAGTATTTATTCTAACCACATGCTTTGTGGACAATGCAGATAGCTCCATCTTATGTGGCCAAGTGACAAAAGACAAGTCCTTAGGGTCTTCAGCTGCCATCTTTGTATTTCCTGTTGCTGGAATGCCATGCCCTGTGTCCCTGATTGGATGACTAAATGCTTGATGGAATGGCCGATACCCTGCCATTTACTCAGGTCCGCCCTGCTCAGCATAAGCAGATGAGTCCTCCGTGGGTGGATGGCCTGCTTGCATCTTGTGGTTTAAGATTCTCTGGGTATTTGGGTTGTGATTGAAGTTGCAACACTTTGAGGTGGCTACTGACCTTGGGTCTTATCTCCTTGGTTCTCATTACCCTCGCCATCACTGTCATCTCTAGGCTGTCTTCCAGGATGAGGAACCCTGTGGAATCATGGCCTGTAACCCCAAACACAGCCTGGCTCACTGGTCTGTCTTGCTGTCTCTCTCTCCAGCTGTCAGCACCCTCTCTATCTAGTCTCCCTGCACGAGAGGGTTAGAATAGGGTGGTCCCAGGATGTAGAAAGTGGGGAACCTCTGTCTAAAATAGCGTGGGCATTGTTGGGCCTGGCCTTCTGGTCCCTCGGTCTTTCCTAACTCTTATAATTCTGGTAACCCTGATGGTAACTGCATGGAGGACCTCTACCACATAAAGACGGTCTACAATGGTTGTAGTAGGCTATGTCTTTACTGCCTTGGGCTTGAATTCCACCAGGGCCTGCAGCCTTTACCGCCTCCGCACATCTTTCCTGGTATCATTCCTCTCAATCAAACCATACCCATTTCTTACAATGAAACCACTTTACTGTTCTGAAAAACCTTCTTTCCCCGGCAGGTGCTGTGGGTATGAGGCTGCCTGGGGTCCTGGCCTACATGCTGTTGGTTGCTGTGATGGTGGCTGGGATGCATTGCGGGAGCTGTGGCTCCTCCAAGGGTGTGATAGTCACTAGGCTGCTGGGACAGTGGGGTTGCTCTGGATTCTCAGGAATCCACTCTCTCTGTTCCCGCTGCTGTTCCATACCAACCATCTTGGGTTCATCAGTACATCATCTTAAAGTAGAGTAGCCAGATTCAACAACAACCAAAAATGTAGGATGCCCAGTTCTATTTGGATTACTTGGGATCTACTTGTGCTTGAAACAAAACAAAACAAAACAAAAACAACCAAACACTGGTTTTTATCCAAAAATCCCAGTTCAGCTGAGCATCCTGTATTTTCTTTAGCAGTCTTACCTCAGAGGACTAGGTACCATGATGGTTAATTGAAAGCATCCAGTGGCTTCTAAACCCCAGATCTGCCATTACAATCAGTGTGGTGTCAGGCCTCTTTATCTTGGTGATAATTCCTCAGCTCTCCGTGGTGTAGACTACATGATGGTAACTGTACCTTAAATCGGGCTGTCTTGAGTATTAAATGGACTAATTATACTTATAAAGTCTTGGGGCTCTGCTTGGCCTCAGGAGCACTAACTAAACAGTAATTTCTATTTTAATAATAGTCCCCCCCCTTTTTTGGGGGGGGGGGGGGAGACAGCCCTAGCTAGCAGAGAACTCAGAGGTAGACCAGGCTGACCTGGATCTTTTAAGAGATTCGTCTGCCTCTGACTTCCCAGTGCTGGACTTAAAGGCATGGGGGACACCATGCCGAACAATAAGATACTCAGAAGCTCTTCCCCACTCATACTTCTCACTCAAACTCAATACAAGCCACTTAGCGAGAACCACCTAGTTCACCTTCTTCTCTGGCGCGGTATTGTCTACTTGCTCACTTCGTGGTTTCTAAAGCACATCCTAACACAGAGACTTCTCACTTTATGGAGGTCGTGGGGCAACAGGACTTGAGTTCTAGGCAAGACTATGGGCCTTGGGGAGACTGGCTTGAATGAGTTCATCCTCATGAGCTGCCCACTGAAAATGGACTTTCTTATTTAATTCAGTCATTCATTTATTTTTGGGTACTTGGAAGTCTGTACTTCCTACAAAGGTCCTTGTCAACACAACCCTCATTTCATACGGTACCAGGGTACAATTTTGAGTGCCAGAACTTGAGAGATCTTGTACAAACCAGGACAAAGTTGGTCACCCTAGTTTAAACCTGGACCCTTGAGGGGTGGGATTCCTTCTATCAGTGGTCCTCAACCTCCCAAATGCTGTGACCCTTTGATACAGTTCTTCACGGTGCGGTGACCCCCCCACCATAAAATTACCTTCATTGCTAGTTCATAGCTGTAACTTTGTTACTTTTATGACTCATAATGTAAACAGCTGTGTTTTCTGATGGTGTTAGCCAAGCCCTGTGAAAGAATTGTTTGAGCCCAGGGGTCATGACCCACAGGTTGAGAACCAGTGTCTTACATCATCGGAAAGAGAAGCTGTTTTCTAGATCCGTAGAAGAGGAGGAAAGACTTTGAGTTTGACCTTTTCTAACATCCAGAACTGAGAACAAGGTTTGGGTCTTTGCTCCTTAAGGTATAGTCTTCAGTATGGCGTATGAAGGATGCCGTATGGCAACAATATGGCATCACATGGGAGTTTATTAAAGTAATGGGAACTCAGAGCCTATCCCAAACTCAGTATCTGCACTGTAGCATGTAACGTGGGAACTCAGGTTTGAGAGACCCCAGTATAGATGCCCCTCACTTCCTAGACATCACTGGTTATCACGAAGTCCTTGTTCAAGCCCCAAACACCTACTTACATGGTCTTGGAACTGTCTCAGCAATTCATTGTTGCCCAAGGTCTGCAGACCCAGCATCGGTTTTCAGTGCCAGCCCTAAATGCTAATCTGGCTTTTCTCCCAACATAAGCAAATCACTCTTGAGTAGCTAGACTCATCCATCATGCTCCCCACCCCATCCCCACCCATCTCGAGGGCATGCTAAATGCTTCTAGCATTTTTGGCATGGTTTTGTAATGTGAGCATGCCCACATTCTCATCTCCTCCTTATCTCCGAACTCACCAGGATCGTAGGACCCTCCCCACTTTGGGAGAACACTGACCCGTGTGTTTTCCACTGTGGCTGTGCGCCATCTGGTCAAGGGCCCCTGGAGAGGTCCTTCCATGCTGTGGAGACTTTGAAGGGAGCTGTGTATTATTTTAGCAGCATTTCTTTTAGGGATGCTCCTTCACTTGCACTGGTCTCTTGCAGTTTCGGAGAACAAGGCTCTCTGTCATCCTTCATCTGTGGACTCACTCTCGACCAGCGCCGCCACGGAGGACCACGTCTCCATGGGAGGATGGGCAGCCAGGAAGGCCCTCAGGGTCGTCGAGCATGTAGAACAAGGTAAAGCCAGCACTGGGAGGCGGGTCTTTCTCGGAATGGAATCACTGCCCACAGAATCAGTATTCTTTGGAAACTCATTTGAAATACAGATCCTCTGACCCCTCCCAGAAACACTAGGGAGAGGAGAGGAGTGTAGCTAAAGAGCTTTCCGGGTGATTCTGTCCCTCACTGAAGACTAAGAACTAAGGATCTATGCAGAGATAATCTGGTTCCTTGTATAGCTTTGTTTTAATGAGGTGGGGTTTTTCTTTGTTTGTTTTGATATCTGAAAGTGGAGAGAAGAGGACCATGAACCCTAGCAAGCCTCAACTTGATTCAAAAGCCCAAATATTTGCTTCCTGTTTTTTTGTTTTCCCAAATTATCTGCAAGCAAATCTCTATGTTGTTCATATATACTTTCTCTCTTTAATATGAATAGTTCCAGGCTGGAGAGATGGCTCAGTGAGTAAGAGCACATAATACTCTTGTAGAGAACTTTTTTTTTTTTTTTTTTTTGGTTTTGGTTTTTCGAGACAGGGTTTCTCTGTGTAGCTTTGGAGCCTTTCCTGGAACTCACTCTGTAGACCAGGCTGGCCTGGAACTCACAGAGATCCACCTGGCTCTGCCTCCTGAGTGCTGGGATTAAAGGTGTGCGCCACCACCGCCCGGCTCTTGTAGAGAACTTAAGTTCAGTCACCAGAATCCATGTCAGGTAACTGCCTGTAACTCCAACTCTGGAGTCATCTGGCCACCTCTGGCCTCCAGGAGTCCCAACATTTATGCGCATGCACGCTCACAGCGCGCACGCGCGCGCGCGCGCGCGCGCACACACACACACACACACACACGTATATATGCATATATTTCTAAGTATAACCCGCCAGGTCTGTATAACGTAAACTGGATGTTTGGTATTGGACAACCACTTAGTGTGTTTCTCAGAGGGGAAGACTTCATTCTCCTGTTCTCGGCATTCCTCAGTTGCCTGTAGTTCTTTGCTTGGGCTTCCCCCATCCACATTAACATGTCTACTGGTATTGCCCTCATTCAACTCCTGTTATCAGACCTTTCCTCTCAGCCAGGACGCCGTTCCACACCCAACAAAATTAAACAGCTGAGCCCTGGTATCATCAGCACCAAATACACATTCAAAATCCCCCAGCCGCAGCGCCTCAGCCTGTCCGTTGGGTTTATTCAAACGGGGATTCCAGGCCCCTGTTTTAAATTCTGCTGTCAGGATTCCAAGCTGCTTCTCCTCCAGGGTCATCCTGTGCCCCTTGCTTTTCTTCTGGCTTTTGACTCAGCAACACACCAGACTAGTTTTCCAGCAATAAGATTGATGTTCTGGATTTTCCGGTAGCTTCTTTGTGATATCAGTTTCATGTTTTCTTTCCCCTAGGCATTTCTGATGTAGTGACATTGATTTGAGTTTTTGTTTGGGCAAATGTTTTCATTTGCCTGGACTGGAATGGCTGGGGCCATACAGTAGCTCTCCACCCATCTTTATGGGAGCCGGCCGGAGATGTATTGCCATCCGGAGTGGATGCACAATGTTATGTGCCTACTGGCAGAGTTTAAAGACACCCATTTCTCCATATCCTCAGCTGCACTTGCTATCTGTCTATCATAGTGTTTATCTGAATGTTCACACGTCGGATGGTTCCCCTCTAGATACACAGCCCCGACCAAAGTGTGAAGAGTTGCCCTTATCTATCCCCACCTCTTCTATCTAATCCATCGACACACCAACGCTGTCTTCCAAACACATCAAGTCAAGCCCATCACCTCCTTCTCCTTAATCTCCTATGCAGTCACCACCCATCACGAAACAGGGCAAGCATCCGCAAACGTAATCGAGACCACACCATGCCCCAGCTGGAAATGTGCCGGTTACTTTTCAGCACTCAAAACTTCCTTATCCACCCCACTTCCTTCGGCCTAGAAGCCCGGCACGATCTGGTATCTGCCTCTTGCTGCCCCTTCTCTCACTCTCTCTCCATCCCGGAACCACAGTGATGGCCTGCGGTGACAGGGAACACATCACCTGCAGCTCCGACTCCAAGGACGTCTGGTCCCTTCTCACTCCATCCATGTCGCTGCTCAAACTTCTCACACATCTCCCTTGGCTTCAGCCAGAACAGTAGCTGGCATTTTTTCCTTCCTTTTTTGTTTTGTTTTGTTCTGATAGCACTTGGTGCCTCTAGTACAGTTAGACATGTTTGTCTTTCCATAATGGCAAGGCTCTCGTCCGCCTTGGCCATATCACTAGATGGACCTGGTTCAGATTTAGTGCTCAAATGTTTGCATGGTGGCAAATGGCCACCTGGTTCATCCGTGCTGTGCTCTCTGTTCATAACATGTAAGAGAACTCAGCCACAGGTCAGTAAGAACCAGCTGTATGACAAGCCTGTAGGTGATGGGCTTGTGACTTAAGTTTGTTTTGATTACAAGTGTTCGGCAAACATCTTCAAATTCTGGAATCCAGCAGTGCTGGCTCTAAGTAGGAGATCTGGGCCTGCTTGTCACCGTGCCCACTCACCGTCCTTGCTTACGTCACTAGCAGGGGAGGATGGAAAGTATAGACAGGCACCTGCCACCTGAGCGGAGTACGGAACAGAGTGGGCGAGAGGCACCCATCTCCTGCCCTTACAGAAACCAAGTCTGTTCGGAGGAGCAAACCCTGGCCAACCTGCCAGCTCTTTGTGGTAATTAACAAAATGCTGAAGGGGAGAGAGTTACAGCAGGAAAAGGCAGAACCTGATGAGATCTGAAGGGATCAGAAATGGCATCTTCAAAGGAGAACCCATGAGTAAGACCTGGGTTCTTAGTATGAACATATGGTTCTCTCTCTCTCTCTCTCTCTCTCTCTCTCTCTCTCTCTCTCTCTCTCTCTCTCTCTCTCTCTGTGTGTGTGTGTCTCTCTCTCTCTCTCTCTCTGTCTCTCTCTCTCTCTCTGTCTCTCTGTCTCTGTCTCTCTCTGTGTGTGTGTGTGTGTCTGTGTGTGTGTGTGTGTGTGTGAAGTGAATTACTGTTATGAGGGAAAGGGAAGAGGTATGCAAAAAGTAAGTTGTTTTTGGATGCATTACAGTGACGCCATGGGGCATCCAAGAACAGAGGCCAAAGCCTGGGGAAGTGCTGCTGGGTGATTGATGGTCAGTGCTCTGTGTCTAGAGGTAGCCGGAGGTGACCAGGGGTATGAGGTGCAGGAGCATGGCCTTGATGAAGCAGTTGCAGGGGGATGAAAGGGGACTTGAAGGATAACGGCTGACTGGAAGAAGGGAAGAAACTGGGTCAAAGGGAACACCTCGTAGAACAGGGCGGCAGAGCTCTGAAGGGAGTATGGGGGGGGGTATGAAGTCAAGACAGTTCTAGAGACAAGGTCATGCATTCAAATTGGCCCCGTGGTAGGTAAAAGCACCAGACATGTTTTCAATGCATCTAAGTAACATATACATTTGCAAGATAGCTGAGGAGTGCTGTTATTTATTTGCTTAGGATAGTTTTATTTCTTTTTAATTTGAAGTAAATGTTTTTTTTAATAGAGTATATTCTGGTCACAGTTTCCATTCCAATCACAGTTTTCCCTCCCCCATCACCTCCTAGGTCCTCAGAAAGGCCAATAAAACAAATAAACCAGAATAAAACAAAGCAAACAAAAGAAAAAAGGAAAAGCACACACACACACACACACACACACACACACACACACACACATATACACACACAGAGAGAGAAATATACATACCCATGCACACACACAAAACCCATGGAAACACAAAATCAGCTCCAACAATAACACTGAATTCACTTTGTTTTGGCTGTCTAGTGCTGGGCACGGGACCTCCCTTAAGTGTGTTTTGTCTACCCAGTGATGCTCCCTTGAAGAAAACTAATTTTTCCTTTGCAAGCAGTTGTCACTTGGAGATAGCTTCTGGGTTAGGGATGGGATGGGGGCTTGTGTCTACTTCTTTTCTCACTTCTGGGGCCCCATCTGGCTTGAACCTGTGCTGGCCCTGTGCATGCTGCCATAGTCTGTGTGAGTTCATATGCATGTCAGTCCTGGTGTGTCTGGAAGGCACGGTTTCCTTGGTCTCTTCCATCCCCTCTGGCTCCTACAATCTCTCTTCCCTAAGACCTGAGGGGAGAGGTTCCACGAAGACATCCCATTTAGAACTGAGTGTTCCAAGGTCTCTCGCTCGCTGCCCAGTGCCCAGCTGTGAGTCTCTCTACATTAGTTCCCATCTACTCCAGGAGGAATCTTCTCTGATGATGGCTGAGTGAGACACTGATCTATGGGTATAGCAGAATGTCGTTAGGAGTGATTTTATTGCTGTGTCCCTTTATTAGAGCAATAGTATTTGGTTTCTTTTCTTCTAGGTCCATGGCCAATCTAGTCTCAGGTTCATGGCCCCCTGAGCAGTGTCAGGCACAGGGTTCATCTCATGGAGTGGGCTTTAAATCCAATCAGAGAGTGGTTGGTGACTCCCACAACTTTTGTACCGCTACTGTACCAGTGTATCATGCAGACAGGTCACCATTGTAGGTGGAGGGGTTTATACCTTGGTTGGGGTTTAGCTTTCTCTTCTGGTAGCGTACAGAGAACCGTCCAGTGCAGTGAATACCAGTCAGCAGGGGTGAAGGCTCCAGTTAGGCACCGGCGTGGCTCCTCCATGTTCAACGAGATATGTAGATGTTGTCTTCAGCCACAGGGCCTTACTGTCAGCTTATGGAAAGCTACCAGCAGGCTTGGAAATAGCCTGAGTGCTGGGAATAAAGGTGTGTGCCACCACCACCACCACCTCTCAGCTAGAATCTTTAACATAGGCTTTTTTCCCCCCTTGAGAACTTCAGTTCAGAGTGGTTAACCCAGATGGTAGATTAAAAATATTTGACTTCTTGCTTTTGAGTTTATAAAGCACATTACACATTCAGGTGAGTACAGAAAGGTCACAAAGGAGACAGGGTAAATAATCCACTGTGGACCTAGAAGAGCTGCATCATTATTTAGTGAAATTGGGACTCCAAGCAGGGATGGGGGTTCTCATGTAGCGCCCCCTCCCCATCCACATGACATAACCACTGGCCGGCAAACCTTGGTGAAAGGGGGACTGGCAGATTGTGCCAATGGAGCCTAATGGGCAGCTCCCTTTGTGGGTTAGGAACACGACTAATCTCTCCCGGTAAATCTTTCAATTCTCCAGCTCATCAATGAAGATATAACCAAGAGCTTAGAAAAAAGAGGTTTAAGCTGGATGGTGGTGGCTCATGCTTTGAATCCCAGTACTTGGGAGGCAGAAGCAGGCAGATCTTTGTGAGTTCAAGACCAGCCTGTTCTACAGAGTGAGTTCCAGGACAGCCAAGGCTGTTCACAGTAAAACACTGTCTCAAAAAAACCAAGAGGAAAAAAAAAAAGAGGCTTAAATTAAAACTAACTTAGGCCTGGAGCTGTGTGTATGTAGCTCAGTTGGTATAGTGTTTGCTTCCTAGCATGCACAGGCCCTGGATTCAATCCAGGCACCGCATAAACTGGTTGTAATAGGTGCATACCTGTAATACCAGCACTTTAAGGCAATTTCATTCTTTCACTACACAGAAAGCCAGCTGCCCATTGCAGTTGGCTCCTGATAGTTCCAATTCTGCATGATTTCGGCCCCATGAGGATGAAGCCAGACTTGAACTGACCATTAACTGCTTCCACGTCTTTGTTTCAGTCCTGGCCATCGAGCTTCTCGCTGCCTGCCAGGGCATAGAGTTTCTACGGCCCCTGAAAACAACCACTCCGCTGGAGAAGGTGTATGACCTGGTGCGCTCTGTGGTCAGGTAAAGTCAACGGGTCTCCGGGACTGACCCCATTTCAGAGCGGTGGGTCTGTGCAGAGGCAGGTGTGCAGCGGCTGATGGCTTGATCTGCTTTCTCTGTAGGCCCTGGATCAAAGATCGCTTCATGGCCCCGGACATCGAAGCAGCCCACAGGCTGCTTCTGGAGCAAAAGGCAAGCTGACCACTTGATGGGCGTGAGGAAGGGAAATGGGAGCTGAGGGTGGAGAGACACTGTCTTAGCCTGTCTCTCCTGGCTGTCCCTAGGAAGAGAACACAAAAGTAGAGAGCTGATTTGCAAGATGACGAAAAGCTGTTGATAGTTCCCCCAAGGACCCAGCTTGGACGCAGATACTGACTATGGAAGGTTTAGACGTGGTTTTAAGTGGAGGGTGGAGACAGTATTCATGAGGAGACTATGAGGGTGGTAGCTCTTTAGCCTTCTGTAAGCCGTCCTCTGCCGTGCTAACACACTTTCTCCAGCTGAGGTTAGCACAGCTCCCACCACCGAGTGAAGAAGACACTGTGAAGGCCCAGGGTTCCACTGTGTCCCTGCACCTGCCTGCTCGGCAAGATAGTTTTCTTTACCGCTCATCTCCTCTGGTTATATTGGCCATAGACTTGGGAACTTGATACAGATGCCTAAAAGACTGGGTCATCTTTTAAAATACATACACACAAAACAAAAGCATGCATCCTATGCAAATTAATACACATGTGTATTTTATATGTGTATTATATATCTTTATATATATAAGATGTATGCATATGTATGTAAACATATATCTTTTATATATATGCCATACACACACACATACACACACACACACACACTTTTTAAAAAATGCTTTAATGCCGGGCGGTGGTGGCGCACGCCTTTAATCCCAGCACTCGGGAGGCAGAGCCAGGCGGATCTCTGTGAGTTCGAGGCCAGTCTGGGCTACCAAGTGAGTTCCAGGAGAGGCGCAAAGCTACACAGAGAAACCCTGTCTCGAAAAACCAAAAAAAAAAAAAAATGCTTTAAAACTTTTGAGTCATTGGTGTCACATTCCCTAGAATCATTTGATTTCCCTTAGAGCTCTGACTGTTCTGGGGGAACAAACGTTCCCTTTAAACTTCACAACTCTGATTTCTATATCCTTTGAGGGAACACATCTCCCATGAGGGGGTTAGCTTGTAAAGAATACATGTTCTTTTCCAGGGTGTTTTAGATAGTAGCTCAGACTGTGTAGCTCAGGCTGGCTCAGGACTCATTGAGCAGCCCAGGCTGGCCTCAAGCTTAGGCCAATCTTCTTCCCTTGGTATATTCCAGAACCAGAGAGTGTTAGGATTCAGGTAGGAGCCACCACACTCGCTAAGAGTATATCTTGTGAGGTCATAGGATGGGAAAGATTCCTTGGCTATCAGGGGCCACAAGCAGAAAGAAAGGAAACTACAAACCAAAAATGGAGCCTTAAGAAAATAGGTAGGCAGATGGAGAGGAAAGCCTAGCCATGGAGGTGACAGTCTTATCATTGAATACCAATTCAGCTTCCATTCCCGGTGAAGGGTGGAAGCTGACGCTGACTTGTCCCTGGTGATGCTTATGGGGCTGGGATGACACGGGCTGTGTTTGCATACTTCTGGCCATAGAAACACAACGTTGGGGGAATTCCCTGTACCACCTTTCAGCTTCCAAGCCTTGTGCGCTGCTCTATCTACCAGATTCCCAAGTAAGCATGCAGAGTTTCGCTCTGAGCTGCCAAGGTTCTGTTTGGGTTTTGTGGATTTGCTTGCTTTGCTCCGAAGTAGGAAGCCGCTTCAACACCTTTACAGCGTGAGCTTGGTTCTGGACTTTGTATTTTAAAATCCTTTAAAGTATCAAGCAGCTAATTGACACGGACTCTGTGTCAAATGGCTCAAAATACAAGCAAGTGAGCTGCTATGTGTTTGGCCAGGTACAGAGGGTGCTTTGATTTGGGGCGAAGCTCACGTTTCATCACAGCATGTGGAAACAACCTTGTCCGTAATTGGACTTTGTCCCCTCCTTGCCTCTCAGGTTTGGGAAGTTGCTGCACCGTACATTGAGAAATACAGAATGGAACACATCCCAGAATCCAGGCCGCTTTCTCCAACCGCGTTTTCATTAGAATCCCTGCGAAAGAATTCAGTCACAATCCCAGAGTCTGACGATCTTTAATGGGCTTCCTCGTGGTCGGGCACATCAGACATGCCTGAGCCCAACACAGCAGTGGTGTGCTGCAGGAGGGGCCCAGGGGGACCGCCCATGACGCGAAGAACTCATCTCTTTTCAAACATGCTCTGGTTAGGTCGGCAGCGGCGGTAGCCAAGCAGTTGCGGAACGGAGAGCCTTGTCCTTGTTGTCACGGTTTGCGGAGTCCTGGCTGTCTTTGGGTCACGGCGTTTTCTTTTTTGACAATACAAACAGGCTACTTACTCTTAAGAATGGCCACAGTTCCATAGGTCTATTTTTACTCTTAGTATTAGGAAACTCAATTCAGAGCACTCTTTAAAGTGTCAGATTTTTGTGAACCTATTAAAGAAAAATTTGTCTCGAGAAACTCTCCTCGTTGACTTTCTTGGGCTGGCTGGACTGTACCATAACCTGACAAATATGCTCCAAGTCAGAATTTGTTCCTAAGCCCCTCCTCCTGCTGCTCATTGAATCACAGAAAAGAGTCTTGAGCGAGGGGAGCTAATTCAGGGGGTGCATAATTGAGTTCCATAATTGGGTGCATGATGAGGATCCAAATTGAGTTCAGATCTCAAGCATCTGTGTAAAAAAAAAAAAGCCTGGTGTGGTGGTGGGCACCTGAACCCCAGGGCTGGAGGGCAGACGGGTAGCTCCTGGGGGATCACTGCTCAGCCAGTCTGGCAGAAGTGGTGAATTCCAGGTTCAGGGAGAGACCCTGCCTCAGGAAAAAAAAAATGGTGCAGACAGTGATAAGAAAAGACATCTTAACATTTATCTCTGGGCTCTGCATGTGCCCACAGGAGCAAGTACACCTTACACACACACACACACACACACACACACACACACACACACACACACACGGGGGGGGGGGGAGATGAACAGGTCTGAAGCCATTAACTACAAAGGTTAACAGTCCCTTTTTTTGGTTGTTTCTGGTTGTTATCTGTGTCCTACTAAGTACAGGGGTGTTTAAACCACCCCACCAAGAATGAAAGGAGTTGGGGGCGGGGTGAATATAAAGACTGCCCTTGCCTAGCCATGCCCTTCATGTTTCTCCAATCACGGCACATATCTCCTAACCGCTTGGTGATGTGCTCCAGCTGAAGTTCGAAGTTAGTCCTGCCATTTCCCACAACTTAGTACCTCCATTCACCTGTTGGTAGTAAGTTTAGCGAGCAGCCTCCTGTTGCGCAGATGAGGCATTTGGGGGTCGGGGCGGGAGCCGCCCCACTGCCTGCAGTAGGTAATCATTAAAACGAGCTTTGTTAACACAGGTCAGATGGGGCCCTGCAGATGATTGCCCAATCTCTGTTTCTCCCCCAAGCAGATAAAGAATTTTGTGGGCAGGCTTTGTGTAATTGTTCAGAAAGGTCATGTGACCTCTCGACAGCCCAAGGCTGAGATGGATGACTTTGCAGCCATTGCTGTACACACGTGCAAAACACCACATGTGCAAGAGTCTGAAAGCGTGGCTAGAAAGACTGTAGCTGGTTAACGAACGCCCTTGCCAGCATCCCTCGCTGGTCACAGACTACAGGGGCCCAAGATATATTCCCCAGTACACTGTCCTCACCCTTCTGAGCATGCCTTGTCCACAGTCTTTGCCTTCAGCAACTCAAGAGGTGAAAATGGACCCAGGAACAGGCTTCACTGCAGGATATTCTTCCTGCTAGTTCTTGCTGAATGCCAGCACACACACACACACACACACACACACACACACACACACACACACACACCACGGAGTTTACCCATTCCTCTACCCAAGCTGCAGCAGAGGCAGCGGGGCCCCAGCAGACGGCTGCTCCCACTCCTGGTTTGGAGATGTCGGCTTCCTGTCCACCTCCGTCTTCCTTTGGACAGGTTTCCCCCCTAGGTTTTGTATCTTGCTCTGTTAGTTCCCACCTTCAAGAGTCTCGGGTAGGTGGGGGGGGGGCAGACTGTGTCAATGGCTTGCTATCATGGTGTTCTTTGGGGAGAAACTGAGCCTGGGGTCCTGTGTGTGTTAAACACATGCTCTGGCACCGAGGTGCCCTCCTACCTTCCACTTTTATTTATTTGGAACGAAGTTTAACACCTAATATTTGCTTTTCTGTTGCTGTGAGAAAACACTGGGAGCAAAAGCTGCTTGGTGGAGGAAAAGGTTTCTTCCAGCTCGCACTCCCGTGGACAGCCCATCACTGCAGCAATCTGGAGGAACACTGCCTGCTAGCTATTGACTGGCTCACTAACACCTTCTACAGCCCAGACCCACCTGCCTAGGGCTGGTGCCATCCACAGTGGGTTGGGCCTTCCCACGTCAATCATCAGCCATGATAATCCTTCACAAACAGGGCCGCAGGCCAATCTGAAGAGGGCAGTCCCAGAGTTGAGATGTCCCAGTTGACTCTAGGCTGTGTCAACCTGACAACTGGAGCTCACCGGGACACCTCCCCCTCTTCAGAAAAAAAACCGCCTCTTCCGAGCGTAGCTGGTCAAGTTTCTGAACAATTCAGTCAGAGAAAGATAACAGATCTGAGACAAGGTGACGAACCCCGTGCCTTTCCTGCGGAGGCGTGGCACACGAGTTGGCATATCAGGGTTCCCTTCCCCGGGGTGCTTGCCTGGGCCCCTTCACTTAGGGCGGTAGGAGAGGATGAGGCCTCAAGTGTGGGGTCCACCCACAACTTCTGCTGTTCTATTTGCTGATTCTCTAGTGGCCAGTACAAGCCACGTGGCAAGCCAGAAACTATAGAGGATGGACATATGACTTAGTATACTTGTGGCTATTATCAAACAATCTACCCAATTTATAAAATCTAATAAATAACTTGAAAAGAGATACTTTTCATACTATTATACTTGGCGTTTTATTTTGGGGTCTGGACATTCATCCTTCGGGGGCTGAACCACTCTTTCACAGGGGTCACTTAAGACCATCAGAGACCACAAATATTTACATTATGTTATATTCATAACAGTAGCAAAATTACAGTTATGAAGTAGCAATGAAAATAATTTTATGTTTGGGGGTCACTACGACATGAGGAACTGTATTAAAGGGTTGCAGCATTAGGAAGGTTGAAAATGGCTGTCATAAACAATTGATCAAAAATAAATAAACAATCATTTTGCCCTTTTTGGTTACCTTTGTTAAAGGCACCAATTTATTAGGTGTGAGCATTGAAAACAAACAAAAAAATAGAGAGAGCATTCCCTCAGCCTAGAGGTAGACCTGCTTAGTGTAAACGACCCTGTGCTTTCTGCTTCCTGCTGAGTTCAAGAAAGGCCTGGGGTTGCAAGGGAGCTAATGACATGGAAAATCTTATTGGCGACTTCCGAGAGAGCGTTTTTTCTCTCCCTGGAGCCAGGGAAGTCATCTTTCTCTCCTGCTTGACCTGGATGAGGAAAGTGACTGACAGTCAGATGGGGCATTGCTGGGTGGCGGAGCAGAGGCAGGAAGGTATCTATCTGGGTCATCGCATGGCTGAGTTGTTGTGTATACCAAAGGGGGCTGGCCCTGCTTCTGAACTTCCAGTGGTGAGCTGAAAAGGCTGCTTTTCCCTACATCTCTATCTCTTTACTTCCTAAATTTAGGGCCCCACACATTGTAGACAAGTGCTCTACCACTGAGTTATATACTCCCAACTATCATTTTTTTTTAAACTGTTAGGTAAGGGAGGAATGAGCTGGAGTTCTGGTTTGGCTACAGACTCGCACTAAGATGTGTGAGAGGTAGGTATTTGGGTCCTTTCATAGTACCATGTCCAACAGCAGAAGCTAGGGTGGGAGATTAAAAAACAGCCACAGAACAAAAGGAATTCTTCACTTTTACAGACTCGAGCAGGGAGAAGTCTCCGAGTCTAGTATCTTAGACAAGGAGAGGGATAGGATACAGGTGTGCTGGTCCCCTCTCCAGGGGCAGCATCTCTGGTTTGACCACGACAGGGTATCGCTAAGTTATCCAGACTGGTCTTGAATGTACTCCACAGGATAGGCAGCCTTCAACTCAAGATCCTCCTGCCTCAGCTTGCCAAGGAACTGGGATTACAAGCATGGACCGTCAGGCCTCACTTCCTTCCCCCTTACTTAAAAAAAAATACATATATTATTTTTTATTTTCTGTGTATAGGTGTTTTGCCTGTATGTATGTCTGTGCACCACATGCCTGGTGCCTGTGGAGGCCAGAAGAGGGCATCAGATTCGCTTACCGACAGTTGTGTCCTTGGGAAGAGCAGCCAGTGCTCTTAGCCACTGAGCCATCTCTGAAGTACACCCCCCCACACACACACACACTTTTAAAGCCACATCTGGTCAAGTTTTTGACACCTGTCATGAGTATTATGCCTTCTAGCCCAGTGTGTGGGACTGAGCCAGGGCTGTCGTGCATCACCTGACCAGTGCAGTCTGCTATTTCAGGACTTTTCTGGCACAGCCACATCTGAATGGAATGGTAGAAGTCATAAAGCCAGCACAGCTGCTTGACAAAGATCCAGCAGAGCTGAGCCGCATGATGGCTGCCATGTCACCTTTGGTTCTCATCTCCACCTGTTACATACTTGGGGCACTTTTAATATTTGTACAATTTGAGGATATTGGGTTGATGGAAAATTCCTTATGAATCATTTATGCCTTCTCCCAGGAATGCTGCTTCTAAGCTTCCCCAGGAAAGTCCTGAACATACTATTCCCCCCCACACACACTTTGAGGGAGATACCCTTATCTACTTGAAGGTCTTCCTTACACCTTGGAGGTTGTGACACATAAAGAAGCCAGAGGTCTCTTCATGAGGCTGTGAGACACTCTTGAAACATCTGTCCCTATACTTACACTGGAACAAGATATTCAAAACAAAGTAAATTCAAAAAGGTCAACAAGATCTGGTGGGCTAGAGGAGTTGGCCACAGGTCAGATTACAAGGCTCTTCCCACTGTACACTCAGACAATTACATGGCATACAACTCTGCCCTACATAGAGACATATTGATGAGCAAAGTGTGGAGTGGAAAGATGATAAAAAGTATGAGGTGTCAGGACTTCCCTCTCTTAGAAGTTAGCTCATGCAGAGCCACTATAATGTCATATGACCAAGGAACAATGGAATGCCAGAATTAGACATATAGACAAATTCTATAAAGATATAAATGTGAAAATTGATTGTATTATGCCAGAATTTGAATAATAACTACAGCAGCTTTGGCCTGAGGATTTTTTGGGGGGGCACTCTGACCACTAAGCATTAATAATACACTGCTTGGGACATGGCAAAATGCCCAGAGTGGTTGAAGGTTTTTGTTTTGGTCTAGTGTCCTTGAAGCAACCAAAGCTACCAGCCTGAGAACAGGCTGTCATATGCCTCTAGATTCTCAAAAATTGGGTAATGGGGTTAATGAGTAAGAATGATAACTGTTTATTAATGATGTCAAAACTTGAGGGAAAATGATTGGAAATGATAATTCTGTTCTGTCAAAGTTTATTAATGATGACTAAAAGATGAGCAAAAGGAAGTGAAACACATGACCAAAAACAAAAATGATATGATCTATGTTTTGGAACATCATGAATGTATTCCTGCTTACTAAATTCTGTATAAATAAAGAAACACTCCAGCCAGGCAGCAGTGGCGCACACCTTTAATCCCAGCACTTGGGAGGCAGAGGCAGGCAGATCTCTGTGAGTTCAAGGTCAGCCTGGGCTACAGAGTGAGTTCTAGGAAAGGCGCAAAGCTACACAGAGAAACCCTTTCTCAAAATTCCCCAGTCCTTTTCCTCTAGCAGAGGACATACGATAATGACTGCATCAGGCATGTCCTAGAGGTTGATGGAACAATGGTCATGTGACTTGATTGTCAGAGAGGCCTGGAGGAGGTGGCTGGACTGGCCTTGGCCAGAGGGAGTTAGAGAAGGGAGAAAAAAAAAGAGACATTCGAGGCAATATGAATTTCAGGAAATCACTCCTTTGGTTGGTCAA
Source organism: Peromyscus californicus insignis (assembly GCF_007827085.1). Lineage (NCBI taxonomy): Eukaryota > Metazoa > Chordata > Mammalia > Rodentia > Cricetidae > Peromyscus > Peromyscus californicus. The sequence goes on from NW_026294535.1 coordinate 12,054,523, forward strand.
TTTCTGTTTTTTGTTTGTTTGTTTGTTTTAATTATTATTTGGCGCGAAGTTGGAACACTGGCTTGGCAGTTAAGAGCACTGGCTGTGCATGCAGAGGACCTGGTTCAGTTCCCAGCACCACACAGCAGCTCACAACTGTTGGTAACTCCGGTTCCAAAGGATCCAATATCCCTTTGTCACGTTACACATTCACCCATTGTGCACACAGTCAGGAAAAACATTCATCCACATAACCTATAAATAAATGTAAAAAGAAATATTTTTGATAAGCTCTCATGTAGCCCAGGCTGGCCTTGAACTCACTGTGTAGCTGAAGCTGGCCCTCCTGTCCATTTATCTTTAGTGCTAGGATTACAGGCATGAGACACCACACCTAACTTGGCGGATGAATTTGTAAATAAGTGGGAACTAGGATCTGAGTCTTTGCACTTCCAACCTGGGCAGTGGGCCAGGTTAGAAAACAAATGATCGTAAAGTGTCGAAATACCGTGGGGGAAGTACTGGGAAGAACCAATCAGAAACCAGGGCACGGAAAGCAAAACTCATGCTAACCGTGTAGCTGGGGTGGGGTGGGGGGTGGGGTCTCTGAGCTCCCGAGAGTGTCAGAGTAGGGCCAGGCTGGCACAGGATGGTTTCCACCACGTGAGTTCCAGGTGACCCCTGCCCACCACAGCTTCTATAGAACCAACCAGAAAACATGTGGCTTCATATTTCAAACTGTAAAATTTAGAGTAACTTCCCATCACGGTGGGGCAGGGGGAGTTCTTGCTAAGTGACTGGCATTGCCTTTACTTTTCAATGGCTTATTCTTAGACCAAGAGTTGGACATCTCAGCTTCCAGTAAAATTAATCTAAATATGAAATTAGTATGTTTTACCAGTGAGTTATTCTCTCTCTCTCTCTCTCTCTCTCTCTCTCTCTCTCTCTCTCTCTCTCTCTCTCTCTCTCTTCCCCCACCCCCTCTGTTCTGGAACTCACTCAGTAGATCAAGCCAGTCTTGTACTCAGAGACCCGCCTGCCTCTACCTCCCGAGGATTTGTGGGTTATTTTTTTTAAGGGAGCAAGCTTTTAAGGCTGTCTGGCATCGGCTTTACTTTCTAATGTCCGTCTTAGCCCTAGCAGGATCGTAAGTTCCCTGAAGGCAATGCCCAGCCCAGAATCAGAACTTCAGACAGAGAGGGAACAACCTCTACATTTTTGAGGCAGATAAACACAGTGATCAAAGCCTCGTGTGTGTCTTTGTTCAAATACATTAGCTCGCCTGTCCTACACAGCACCCAGCGCACACACTCCATCTCAGAAGGGTGATACTGCCTCCCAAAGGCGAAGACTTCTTGGCAGGCAAAAGGTCAAACTGCATTGAACTAAGATGACCCATAAGTCTCTGCGGTTCCTTTTCTTTCTCCTTCCTGTGCTGTTTTGTTTTGTTTGTGTTTGAGACAGGGTCTCACAATCCTCCTGCCTCCACCAGCCCAGTGCTAGAATTTCAGGTGTCTGTCACCACCCTGGCTCACAGGTGGTGAAGGGTTGTCTTTGAAAGGGGCTAAGGTGCCAGCTGGTGGTGGCACACACCTTTAATCCCAGCATTTGGGAGGCAGAGGCAGGCGGATCATTGTGAGTTTGAGGCCAGCCTGGTCTACAGAGTGAGTTCCAGGACAGCCAGGGCTACACCGAGAAACCGGCAGGTGGGGCGGGGCAGAGGGGGGGGGCGTGTAGGGAGGGGGGAGATGGGGAAACACTAAGGTTTGTCTCCTTGGACTGTGAATAGTTTAGAGGCCTTTCTTATAAAAGCCTGGATTTGGCCTCACCTAGTCTCTCTGTCTTCTGTGGGGTTGATGCAGCACCGGAGTTTGGAGGGGGAGTGGGGGGTGGTAGTGGGGGGTTTGGCTGCTCTCCAGAGCTTGTACCACACCATTTGGAACTTGAACCGACACCACTGTGAGCTAAATAAACCTCTTTACTCCACAAGTAGCATGTCTCAGGTATATTATTCCAGCAGCCAAAACTGACTAATGCAGTGTCCTGACTTGATTTCTGCTGGACATCACAGCATCTCACTAACTCAGGCTCTGAATTTGATGGGGGTCTGGCAACTGATGTTTATTTGTGAAATGACTACTTTGTAAATAGGACAGTGTTTGATGATGTTGTGATTGCAACAATCACAGAAACATTTTACAAGTTTCCAAGTAAGGTGGCGGTAGCGTTAGACTCACCAGTTTATACAAATAATCATTCACTCTGCAAATGAGTCTGTGATTTGTTCTTTGAACATTTCAAAACACTCTGTAGACAATGCTGCTGATCTACTTCCGGGGCTGTCGGGAAGCAACAATGGTAATAACGGCAAATATTTACACAATAAAACACTTTCCATGGCTTTGTGATATGAAAAAATTGTAAAGATTTTCTTTTAAAGCTACCTCATTGGTGTTGATTAAAATGCATTCGTCTAAGAGAGTGTCCATGTCTGTGCAAGATATCAAGTCTTGAACTCTGTGGTGAAGCTTCATTTCAAAGGCCGACAAGATGTTAAAAGTGAAAGGCCACCGCTGCCCCAGAAGGCCCTCGCTGACCAGAAGGCATCTCAAAAGACAAACTCTGCAGAGAGATTGTTCTGTTTGCTCGTTAGGAAATGGTACCATTGGCCTCGGTGGGCAGATCGCTTGCAGAAATAAAACAGAACTCTCGGGCCAAGTTTGTTTCTCCCACAGAGGCACTTCTGAGCGACCTCATCATGCTTATCCCAGACTCTCTGTAGCCAATCTTTGGAAAACAACTCTACATTTCATCACAATAGGTTTACCTGTGCGCACATCCAGGTACACATGTTTGAGTCGAATAAACTAACCCCTTGAGTTTTCAAGTGAACAGCAGAGCGATGACGCATGAGGAGGCTGAAGTGACATAGGCCTGGTAAACCCTGGAAGCGCTTTAACTTACGTGGACTTAGTGGATACAGAGAAAGTGTCTTCTCATTCCTTCCAGATCTGTCACTTATGAAATATATTTTTATCTTTCTACATTTAGCTATGTGGAGGTGTGTGCGTGCGTGTGCGTGCGTGCGTGCGTGCGTGCGTGTGTGAGATCGGGTGCATACCACAGTGAGTATGTGGAGACCAGAGAGTGACCCTCAGGCATTCTCTCCTTCCACCAGCTGAGTCCCAGAGGCCGGACTCCGGTGACCGGGTTTGGTGACAGGAGACTTCGCCCACTGAGCCGTCTCATGAGCCCAGACCTGTCACTTTTTATAGATGACTTTTCCTTTAACTATAACATAGTCAATCAATTCATGATGGCCGCCGAACTGGTAAATCAAATGTTCCCATCTAGAAAGAAATCAAAGAGCTGCTTCAGTGTATGTAAGTCAAAAGCATCAAGGCGTCAGTGCACGATGATTTAAAGTGAATTCTGGCCGGGCGGTGGTGGTGCACGCCTTTAATCCCAGCACTCGGGAGGCAGAGCCAGGCGGATCTCTGTGAGTTCGAGGCCAGCCTGGTCTCCAAAGCGAGTTCCAGGAAAGGCGCAAAGCTACACAGAGAAACCCTGTCTCGAAAAACAAAAAAAAACAAAAACAATAAAGTGAATTCTGTCGCGTGTGCGTGTGAGCGAGCGTGTACGCCTGTGTATATGAGTACATGTGGGGTATGCCTGCTCACTTACGTGGGTGCACATGGTGGCCAATAGGCCACATCGGGTGTCTTCCTGAATCACTGCCCACCTTACTTTTGGAGGCAGGTCTGTCACTGAACCTGGAGTCCCTCCGTCTGACTAGACTGGCTCTGTTTCCCCAGTGCTGAGTGCCCAGGCCCACCGTGCCAAGCCTGGCTCTTTACGGGGGCACTGGGGCTAAACTTCAGGTCCTCATGATCATACATCAGCCAGTGTTGTATGAACTGAGCCAGTTCTGCAGACCCTGAACTTTTAAAAACCGATTCATGAGTGGCCCGTCCATAGGATCTTTGATGGAAGGATTCTTCCAGAAGGAGTGAAATTACGGAGCTGCTCTCCTCTAGAGAACACGGGGCCCAAGGGCTGTGACAGGCTCGTGAGAGTCAATGAGACATAACCTTGCCAGCATCTAGATTTAGACACTAGGAGCCAACTTGCAGCATTGGAGGCCCAGGTCGTAGACCTCAGGGGGAGAACTAAGAACTCAGGAAGAGAGCAGCCGAGTGGAGGCGTTGAGGATCATTTGATTCCGTGAGTCAGAGAAAGAACCAGTCAGAGCCAGAGTGACAAACAGAGCTGCGAACGAGCAAAAGGTCGGGAGGTAAAGCACAAACTCAAACACACAGACCCGAGAACGAGTCCAAAGTCCAGGGAAACAGCAGGAGTCAGAGGCCCGTGACAGACGCAAAGCCGGCGAAGAGACCTGAAGACTTGGTTTTCCGTGTAGTTGAGGAGCTCAAGGGAGACTTTCTGGTTGGAAGCGGGTAAAGATAGAGGGGCCTGGGTAGCGTGGAGTCTACACAGAGCCTGATACTAATACCATGTGGGAAGGGATCTAAAACTTGCCTATATGGGCATCAAATAAGACAGCTAACAGTTACCACGGTTAGCTTGGGAGGCCCCTCACCTGGATGCATTGATGATGACGAGATCGCCCTGCTTGCCAACTTCCAGAGATCCGTGTGTGTGGGATTTCCCCAGCGCATAAGCCGCATTGATGGTGGCAGCGGCCAAGGCCTCTGGCATGGACATTCTCATGTTCACACAGGCCAGGTGCATGACCATCGGCTAAGGCAAGAAGAGAAAGCATTGGAGAACAAGGGAGCAGCCATTGCTAAATTAGGAAGCTTCTCCACAGAGCACCAGTAAAGACAGTTAAATGTGTGTCTGGAAAGAATAGCTCAGAAATAGTTCGTGTTTAGTATGCAAAAGGCCCCAGGTTTTATTCCACTCCTCTTCCCCCAAAAAGTGTGTGTATGTATATATATATATATATATATATATATATATATATATATATATATATATTATTATATTATATATTACACGCATATAAGTTATATATATCTATATCTAAGTTGCTATGGGAAAATGCAAATTTACACATAAGATTCTTAAACTTTATTATTGAATAGTACTGTATAGTTAATACTACAATTTTTCAAGATTCATTCCTGTGCAGGCAATTTGCCTCCACCCTTACCCACTAAAGCCTCACTGTTTCTGTTACGCCCCAGAGAAGGAAAACAGCTCATTACAAAACCTGACGTCTCAAAGCTGAATCAGAAGATAATTCAAATCGAGATTTCTCTCTTCAGTCCTGGAGGCATTTGCGTGTGCAGAAAAATTCAGCTAACCCACCGACTATCCTCTTTCTTCTCAGAGACATATTTTTTATTTTTATTTTTATTTTTTATTTTTTTTTTTGGTTTTTCGAGACAGGGTTTCTCTGTGTAGCTTTGCGCCTTTCCTGGTACTCGCTTTGGAGACCAGGCTGGCCTCGAACTCACAGAATTTTTAAATCACTTTCACAACTAATGAAAAATTCAAACATTTATCTATTCCATGGTTTACTCTGTTCAGAAAAATATCTGAGAAGTAATTACCATTGAAAAGCAGTACGCATTGGGGTTGAAATCGCTGCCCAGGGCAACTATGACTCCCTCGTCCAGCATCTTCCTGGCTCGAGGCTGCTTCAACCTAAGGGGAGGGGGGAAAGCTGTCAGTCCAGTCTCCAGCTGGAACTTTTGTGTTGTTATTATTTAAGGTATGTTGCTTTTGTTTACGTTGCATTTGTTTAACTCAGTGAAGCTGTGTTACTGTGCCTGTCTAAAACACCTGATGGTCTAATAAAGAGCTGAACGGTCAAATAGCAAGGCAGGAGAAAGGAGAGGTGGGGCTGGCAGGCAGGGAGGATATATAGGAGAATCTGAGATGAGAAAAAAAAAATCAAGGAACGAGAGAGGAAAGAGGAGGACATCAGGGGCCACCAGCCACCCAGCTACACAGCAAGCCACGGAGTAAGATTTACAGAAGTAAGAGAATGGGAAAAGCCCAGAGGCAAAGGTAGATGGGATAATTTAAGGAAAGTTGGCTAGAAACAAGCCAAGCTAAGGCTGGGCATTTATAATTAAGAATAAGCCTCTGTGTGTGATTTATTTGGGAGCTGGGTGGCGGGGCCCCCAAAAGAGAAAAAAACAAACAACAACACTTTTGCCAGAACAAAGGGAACATTTCTAGAAGAGGAAAGAAAGCTCCAGGGCAAGTGGTGGAGTAGAAGAGAGCATTAGCATCCCCCAACGTTGTATGGGTTTATCTATGGTTTGCACCTTTAAGATGATGACCTTGTACCCCTGTTGCTGCAGCTCTTGGCATTTAAGTTTCTACCATCAGCATCCTCGGGAGTTTGTGTGGAACGGTGCCTAGGCGCCCTGGACGTCTGTGACCTCCCAACCTGTACTTGAAGGCAATGTGTCAGGGTGCGAAAGGTCCTTACCTCAGCATGTAGGCCGTGGTGGGCAGGAGGATGGCGGAACACCTGGCCGCAGCCATGGCAGAGATGCCTTCGTCACTGACCTCCTCCAGGTGACTGATCGCCTGCGCTCCTAGTTCAGCCCCGAGCTAGGCAGGATGGGCAGAAAGGGAAAGGTTTACCGTACAACAGTTCAACACGTTACCGTGACGCTGCTTCCCCAGCTCTGAGAAGAAGAATTCTTGTCAACTACTTCTGATGAGCACAGGCCCCCAAACAGATACAGGTTTTGTCACAGACAGCCATTTGAATATTAGTGTGTTGCTAAAAACTAGTCTTATGGTGGGGTATGGTGGCTCACATATGTGATCCAAGCACTTGGAAGACTGAGGCAGGAGAATTGCCAGCCTAGGCTAGCTATATAGTGAGCTCCAGGCCAGCCAAAACAATAGAGAGAGATCTTATTTTTTTTTTTTTAAAAAGGAAACACATTAAAAATTAATCTTAAACACAATTGGTATTTTCTGAATCTTAATTTCATGACTGTTAGGAATCAGAATAAAAACTGAGAATAATATTGGTAATAAAATCTAATTAGCATTCACAGAAACAACAAATGTGGCTGTCTTGGAATGCCATCCACTCTGGGAGAAAAGTTCAATCAAAAAAAAGAACAAAAAAACTTTAAATAATTTGAGGCTATCAACTTGAAAGTGGTTTTTTTTCTCCAGAAGAAACATCGAGACTTGATTGGCAGAACCGACTCAGGGATGACTGAGTAATGACTGGGGAAACTTCAGAGTGGCCTCTTCTCAGTGTGGTCTGCCATATGCTTTATTCCCGACGGGACGCGTTTCACACACATACATACATACACACACACACACACACACACACACACACACACACACACACACACACAATTCCAAGCTGAGGACTGGCATGTTAAACAACCCAAGGGGAAGAATCCAGGCCGTCATTTGCTGTTACACCATGGCCGTGGAAGGCTGTCATGTCCTAACCAGAGGGAGGAGCTGACCCCCTGTATCAGCAGCATGCTCCTGTGTGAAGATGTCTGGGTGGGACTGATGACTGGGAAGTCTGGTGATCCTCAGGAAACTCCTTGGGGGGTGTTTCCTTTCTGACTTTGGAATCACCCTTGGTTTCTGAATCTGATGTACTTATTATGGGTATTGGGTTCTCTCAGTTTTATCTGCTAGTTGCTCTCTCTGGCCAGTAGTAACTCATTGACCACGCAGATCACATTCATTCAAGAAACTCAGCAAACACTTACATGCAAACATTACATGCCTGTACCCCAGGCACTGTACTGACCTCCAGGGAGAGGGAGTTTCAAGTGGTGGGTGCAAGCTTAGCCAGAGGGGGGAAAGGCACAGTCTCTAACATTTAGGAGATTTGGGATGGGGTCCCAGAGAAGAGGCAGCTAACGTGAAACATGGGTGAGAGTATGAATTATCCACATTAGAGAAACAGCATGTTCGAAGCATAGGACGCTAAAAGTAGTCTGTTGTGGTTGGTTCGTGACAGAGAGGCAGAGGAGGTAAAAGACAGGAGGGAGAAAAGGGGAGAGATAAGGAAGGTCCAGATCCTGGTACCCACGTACCAAGGTCAGAATTTATATGAAGAGCAAAATTCTAAGTCTTGTCTTAGATGGGTTTACTATTGCTGTGATGAAACACCATGACCAAAGCAAATTGGGGGGGGGGCAATAATTTGGCTTGAACTTCTATATCACTGTTCATCATCAAAGGAAGTCAGGACAGGATCTCAAACAGGGCAGGAACCTGGAGGCAGGAGCTGATGCAGAGGCCATGGAGGGGTGCTGCTTACTGGCTGGCTCATCATGGCTTGTTCAGCCTGCTTTCCTATAGAACCCAGGACCACCAGCCCAGGGATGGTACCACGATGGGCTAGGCCCTCCCCCATCCATCATTATTTAAGAAAATGCTCTGCAGTTGGATCTTATGGAGGCTTTTTCTCAACTGAGGTTCCCTCCTTTCAGATGACTCTAGCTTGTGTCAAGTGGACATAAGACTAGCCACCACAGCTGACCCCTAGTCAATCTGACCCACAAACATGACTGTTAAGTCATAACCTTTCCTTTCTTGTTCATCCCAGAGATCACACATTAATACGCACATTACAATATAAACAGTCCAATTGTTAGAAGTCCCACGGTCTTTAAAACTTCCAACATTCAAAGCCTGTAAGAGGGGAAGGATGGGCTGCCCAGGGGAAGTGGGTCAGAAGGCTGCATTAAAATGGAGTTGAGAATGAAAGGGCAAGAGAGCAGGGCAGAAATCCTAGTAAGCTGCTGGAGGTTTGAGTCACCCAGTGACGTGAGAGACAGGGACATAGAGATTCATGGGAATAGAACTGGGCAGACTTGGTGATTGGCTGACATAGTGGGGGAAAGGGAAGGAGGGAGGGTTCTGATTGGTGCCCACGTTTTTTTTTTTGTTTTTTTTTGTTTGTTTGTTTGTTTTTTTTTGGTTTTTCGAGACAGGGTTTCTCTGTGTAGCTTTGCGCCTTTCCTGGAACTCACTTGGTAGTCCAGGTTGGCCTCGAACTCACAGAGATCCGCCTGGCTCTGCCTCCCGAGTGCTGGGATTAAAGGCGTGAGCCACCACCGCCCAGCTGGTGCCCACGTTTTTGACGTAGCAGACAGACAAAAGGATGGTGTTGTTCATGGAGGCACGAGACACGGGCCAAGGTTTGAAAATGACATTAAGACGGCCAGTCAGATCCGTTGAACTTGAGACCCAGGTGGACCATCTGCAACTGTTTATGTCTCTCTCAAGGGTGGTTGTTTCATCCAGCTCTAAGTTTACAGGAAAAACACCTAGACTCAGCTGGGCCTGACGGCACACCTTTAATCCCGGCACTGGGGAGGCAGAAGCAGGTGGAGCTCTATGAATGTGGGTGACACTGTCCCATAGAGGCGGGGCTTAGGTCGAATAAAAAGGAAAAAGCAAGTGGGTTCCCTGTTGCTGAAGTTTTCTCCAGTCCTGCCTGGCCCACAGTCAGGACAAATCTCTCTCAGACCCAACTGAGTAAACACACAGAGACTTATATTGCTTATAAACTGTATGGCCGCGGCAGGCTTCTTGCTAACTAGTCTTATATCTTAAGTTAAACCATTTCTATTAATCTCTAAGTTGCCACGTGGCTCCTGGCTTACCAGTATCTTACATGTTGGTACTCATGGCGGCGGCTGGCAGCGTCTCTCTGCCTCAGCCTTCCACTTCCAAGAATTCTCTTCTCTCCTTGTCCTGCCTACACTTCCTGCCAGGCTACTGGCCAATCAGCACTTTATTTATCTATCAATCATCCACAGCAGTTCCCAGCATTCCTCTGCTTCCTGACTGTGACAGCAAGGTGACAACCCCACATCTTCCCCACCATAACAGACTGTGTTCCTAAACCATGAGACAAAATAAGCTCTTCAGCTGGCTATTTGTCACTGTGACAGAAAAGTAGCTAATTCACGTGCCAACCAGAACATGACATCACAGGGATGCTTCTCTTCACTGTGTCTATAATAAACGTCACAGGAGACGATAAAAGAAATAACCATGCTGGGGGTAGCACAGTGCTCAAGCACCTGCTTAGCAAGCACAGGGCAGGAGCCACCACGGGAAGCGATGGACAGACAGAAGTAAGTTGTATGTCCAAGCCTGTGTGTAAATACAAATGCACATGTGCCTGTGTGGACCCTTCTGTGTGGGTAGGTCTGTGTGTGCAAGTGTGCGTGTGGATGGATGTGTGTCTGTATGTGCCCTGTGTGTCTGTGTCTGTGTGTATGGCTTATGTGCATGTCTCTGTGTGAGAGAGCGTGTGTGTGTGTATGTATGTGTATGAGTGTCTCTGTGTGTATCTGTTGTGAACATGTATAAATGTGCGTGTGTGTTTGTCTCTGTGCGTATGTGTGTGTGCCACTGTGTGTTTGTGACTGTATGTGTGTGTGTGACTGTGTGGAGGTCAGAAGACAACCTCAAGGATTGTCCTTCCTTCCTTCTCACAGAGCCTTTTTTTTTTTTAAGAATTATTTATTTATTTATTTATTTTATTTATTTATTTATTTATTTTGGTTTTTCGAGACAGGGTTTCTCTGTGTAGCTTTGCGCCTGTCCTGGAACTCACTTGGTAGCCCAGGCTGGCCTCGAACTCACAGATATCCACCTGCCTCTGCCTCCCGAGTGCTGGAATTAAAGGCGTGCGCCACCAATGCCCGGCCTAAGATTTATTAACTATGTATGCAGTGTTCTGCCTGCATGTGTCCCTGCAGGCCAGAAGAGGGCACCAGATCTCATTACAGATGGTTGTGAGCCACCATGTGGGTGCTGGGAATTGAACTCAGAACCTCTGGAAGAGCAGCCAGTGCTCTTAACCACTGAGCCATCTCTCCAGCCCTTGTTTTTGTTTTTTGGCAGGTCTGGAATTCATCAAGTACTCTATTCTAGAGCCCCGGGATCTGCTTATCTCTCCCTCTCCATGGTTGGGATTAGAAGCACATATCATACCACCATGCCTAGACTGCCTTACATGGGACTTGGGGAATCAGCCCTGAGTCTTTGTACTTCCAAGGCCAGCATTTTACTGAAGGAGCCATCCCCCGGTTCCTCAAGAAAGTTCCTACAGAGGTCAGGGGTCCCCAGGCCCAGCCAGACCAGAAACTGCCCATTCTCTACCTTTTCAGAAGGGTACTCCTAACTCTGAACAAATGGGTCACTTATATTCTGCAGCACCGGTGTGCAGGACAGAACCAACTGTCAGCCATACCTCGGCAGCCTTCATCGGGTGGAGCTCATCCCCGTGAAAGTTGATCTGTAACCCCATCTTTTTCCCACCTTCAAGAATCCTTCTGGTGGTATCCAGATCAAAGACACCTTTCTCGCAGAACACATCTATGTTGTCAACGTGCAGTTCCCCGTTTTTTCTGAGTTCTTTCAGCCTTGGCAGGTGGTTACTGATGATGTCATCAGCAGCTTCAATGGCGGTTTTTCCTCTAGTGGAAAGAAACGAGATAATCGTGGGCATATTCTTTATACATGTTTTATATATTCTTTAATATGCATATTCTTTAATTTCGTGATATGTAATGCACTGCTTAATACATGTACTTATTATGTGCACTATATATACATTAAAGACTATGTATAGTTTAATAAAGGAAGACTAATAAACAGTATAGGCAAGTGAGCTTAGGCTTCAGAAAGGAAGAGGAAAAGTCCAGAAAAGAAGCCAGCGCATTTGGCAGACATGCCGTGCTCACACAGCAGGGGTGGTGACGAACGAGGCTTCCGTTTGAAAGACCTTGTTATACATTATACGCAGAGATATAAACTGCCCTGCCTCACGAGGCTGGGTGGCCTTCGGGGATGCCAGCAAGGCTGAATTTCTCTCTCAAGGACACTTAGAGGACCCTCTGAGCCCCAGCTGTGGTGCTTCCTCTTTTCTTTTTCCTCTCTATTCATAAGTATTCCTGGAGCCTTCACCTAAGGCATCCTGCCTCACTAACAGGAGTGGGGCAGGGAGAAAGTCTTGAAACGTTCTGTAGAACTTGGGAGTAGTTGTAGCTGGGCGGTGGTGGCGCACGCCTTTAATCCCAGCACTCGGGAGGCAGAGGCAGGCAGATCTCTGTGAGTTCAAGGCCAGCCTGGTCTACAGAGGGAGATCCAGGAAAGGCACCAAAGCTACCCAGAGAAACCCTGTCTCAAAAAACCAAAAAAAAAAAAAAAAAAAAAAAAAGAACTTGGGAGTTGTGAGCCACAAGCAAGGGCAGAGCTTCTGGAGTCAGACAGACATGGAGAGCCCCAACCAGCCCATGCTCCATAACTGTAGTCACATGGCTGTGATCTGCGTATCGGGGTAAGTCGGTGGGAGTCAGGATGCAGGCTTCAGAGGCTCATTGGCAGCTGGAGACAGTTTCTATAGAACTCCAGCCCTGGCCGGGCGGTGGTGGCGCACACCTTTAATCCCAGTACTTGGGAGGCAGAGGCAGGCGGATCTCTGTGAGTTCGAGTCCAGCCTGGGCTACCAAGTGAGTTCCAGGAAAGGAGCAAAACTACACAGAGAAACCCTGTCTCGAAAAACCAAAAAACAACAACAACAACAAAACCTCCAGCCCTGTATTTGGCACGGCGGCTCTCACTCAGCAAAACACGCAGGTGGACCAGCAGAGGTCAACAAGCAGGGTATTTACACAAGCTACTCCTACTTCTCACAGCCGTGACATAGAGCAAGGTGTACACAATCCTTTATGACATGTGTGCTGTTCGCGTTTGAAACAGTTAAGAAACGCCCTTTAAAAATCGCCTAGCTAACAGTTAAGCCGCATTTAAACTCAGGTTTCAATACTTAAAAAATCAAAAAGCAGGCTGTCTCACGCTTTACACTTGAAACCATCTACAACGTTCGACAGACAGGCTCTTTCAAAAGTCTCAGTTCAAACTTCAGTAATTTCAAAAATAGAAATGCTGAAAGTTTAAAACAAGGATAAATGGAAATAACAAGTATTTTTATTTCTCTCCTGGATGATCAGGATTTTTTTTTTTTTTCAGACAAAAATCTCACAGTGTAGCTCTGGCTGGCCTGAAACTTCCTATGTAGACCAGGCTAGCCTCAAACTCACAGAGATCAGCCAGCTTCTGCCTTCTGGGCGCTGGCATTAAAGGCGTGCACCATCATGCCTCGGGTGTGTTTTTAATACAAAACTTTAGTGTTACTTTTTTGGTTCTTCTGATTGTAAGTGAATATCAATATTAGCAACTATATTCCTATAAAACACAGTGATGTAGTGATTCTCAGTATACTGTATTCCTTCAAACCACTCCAAAAAAGATTTGAAGGCTTTCCCCCACAAAGAGTGGTAAACGAAGTCATGCATGTTAGTGTGATTCAGCCACTTCACAATGTATGTGCATTTCCAAACTGCATCTCGTATATAATAAACATACACAGTTTTAAATAATCAAATAATAGTTTGAAATTCATAAAAAGCAAAAAAAAGCTAAAAATGAATTGAAATGATTTAAGTTTAGATACTGTTTGTAACATAAGTCTATGGCGGGTGTATGCTCCAGTCATCAAGCTGTAGACTGGGCAAGGAGTCTGGAGACAGCCACTCAGACGACCTTTGAGACCAGGACCGTGTACCTTCCTGTCTGGAAGTTCTGGGATAGAGAGGAACTGAGCAGCTAGGCTATAGGAGACAGAGTTCTCTTTATAAAGCCAAGGAGCAGAGATTCTTCAGATAAAGGCAGAGGCTAACAAAAAAAAATCACATTAATAAAGTGAAAATATTTGCTACGGAGTAAACAGATTAACGAAAGCCTTCTGCAGACACCGAGACGACACAAATTTGATCTCCTAGAGGAAATAACTAGTGATTTTTTTTTTTTTTTTTTGCAGGGCGGTGGTGGTGCACGCCTTTAATCCCAGCACTCGGGAGGCAGAGGCAGGTGAATCTCTGTGAGTTCGAGGCTAGCCTGGGCTACAGAGCGAAATCCAGGATAGGGGCAAAACTACACAGAGAAACTGTGTCTCGGAAAATAGATAGATAGATAGATAGATAGATAGATAGATAGATAAAAAGAAAAAAGAACTAGTGATTTTTACAGTGGTTTAAGCTAATTGATTATCCTGGGAAATTATTTGAATTAGTAGCTGTAATTGGAAAGGACTCGCGAGGGGCCATTCTTTATACTAATGAAAAGAAGGCTTGAAGCAAGGCCCTGGGTTCGATCCTCAGCTCCAGAAAAAAAAAAAAAGAAAAAAAGAAAAAAAAAACCCATCTCCCAGAAGTTTCTCCCGATGGTCTCCCGGCAAGAGATGAAGTGCTAGCGAGCCTCCACCCTCCAGAGAACACAGCCCTGGCCCGGTTCCCAACGCCTGAGTGACAGCTGCGCCCCACCCGGAGATTACTTGGGGACCGAGTGAGCCCCGCAGTACGTGGCCGAGAGGCCGAGGTGCAGCTCCCGCCGGGCGCGCTCGATGACGCGCAGCATCTTGAGCTCGGCGTCCAGGTTCAGGCCGTAGCCGCTCTTGCACTCCACCAGGGTGCTGCCGGCCCTCATCATGCTCTGCAGCCGCCGCCGGAAGGAGCGGAACAATTCCTCCTCCGAGGCGCGGCGGGTGTGCTCCACCGTGAAGTTGATCCCGCCTCCGGCCTGGTGGATGTCCATGTACGTGGCCCCTGCCAACTGAACGGGACGCGTGGCTCACTCAGGGAGGGTACAAGGAGCTCTCCAGAACCTACCTCCAGGGGTGACAGTAGAAGATGATGAAGGGGTTCGTTGGGCAGGAAAGAGCAAGCGCGCTGTTGCAGAGGACTGGGGTTCAGTTCCCAGCATCCACGTGGCCGTGCACAATCAGCTGTAACTCCAGGGAACTCTGTCACTCTCTCTCTGTCTCTCTCTGTCTCTGTCTCTCTGTCTCTCTCTGTCTCTCTCTCTCTCTCTCTCTCTCTCTCTCTCTCTCTCTCTCTCTCACACACACACGCACACGCACACGCACATAAAAATAAAGCTTAATAAAAATCAATTTTACAAGACGGTTAAGAAGCAGCGAGGCACGGTGCAGGCCTGTGATGCCAGCCCTCGGCAAGTACAGGCAGGGGGGGATCAGCAGTTCAAGGCCTGCTTCAGCGATGTAGGCGAGCTACAGGTCAGCCTGGGCGACAAGAGACCCTACTTCAATCAATCAATTAGTTTAAGAAGCGATAGGGCACAGGCACCAACAGCCAGATCAGAAAGAGGGGCTCGTAGTCCTTAAAGACACCACCCCCGCCCCCCGGGGGTGTGCAGAAGGGAGTCCCAAAAAGTACTTGAGAGGTAGAGATGGGTGATGTGGTGGGCGGGCAAATGGACCCCCCAAGGCAGTAACAACTAATCTCACTCATCTCTAGGAGTATTTCAGTGTTTTAACGGTGAAGTCGGTCCCGGTGCATAAGCAGCCAACTCTCAGTCTACATCCCTCAGCACGCTTGAGAAAACAAAGCTTAGGGGCTTTTGCAGCTCTGTACCAACCAAGACCAAGGGCTGGGCACCAGAGTCGGAGCCTAATTTCTGTCACTCAAGCAAATAAAGAGGATCTTTCTACAACCCCTGTATCCCACTAGTTATCTGGACAGTAGGAAGAGTCTCCACACAAGCATGCACGTGGGGTGCCATGCTCAGTCTACGCCTTCCCTTCCCCAGACTTCAGTTTCTCCATCATCTTAGGATTGGACCACAATCTCTAAGGTGACTTTTAGCTCTGAAATTCAGTCCAATAATAAAATTGCCTTAAAAGCAGTTCCAGTTTGTTGAGGAAGGTATGTGGTAGCTGAGGAAAAGGATTCTTCTCCTGTTTTCCAAAATAATTTGTCATGGTTGGGCTGAGTTTTGTTTTTGTTTTTTCTTTTGTTTGTTTTGTTTTGTTTTTCCCCCTTAACAATATGATAATGGCTCCATTTAGGAGCTAGCTATGGCTCCTGTAACTAATACAATTACATTTTATGTTCTTCGTAAGTCTTATTTTTCTGAGAGAGAGAGAGAGAGAGAGAGAGAGAGAGAGAATAATGTAAGACTGTTTTTTTTCTTTTTCTTTCTTTCTTTCTTTTTTTTTTTCAGAGCTGAGGACCGAACCCAGGGCCTTGCACTTGCTAGGCAAGCGCTCTACCATTGAGCTAAATCCCCAACCCCAAGACTGGGTTGTTTTTTTTTTTTTTAATAGTAATATACTTTTCCACTAGGAGGTGGTGGCGCACCCCTTTAATCTCAGCACTCGGGAGGCAGAGGCAGGTGGATCTCTGTGAGTTCGAGGCCAGCCTGGTTTACAGAGCAAGTTCCAGGACAGGCTCCAAAGCTACACAGAGAAACCTTGTCTCAAAACCGCCCTCCCCCGCCAAAAAAAATTCCAAGTTCATCTGCAGTATACAGTGATTTTTTTCAAACTGTTTCTTGAAACTCGTTCAAAATCGCAAATAATGATTTAGAATACAGGAAGAGGGTGTGGAATCAGCCACCACATTGCTGAGCTCTGTTCTTAAAAAAAAAACAGTCCATAGCTGAAAACCTTCCAATGCTCCTTCTCTTAAACTGGTTGCAGACAAGGAAAGACATCCATTAAAAAGATATGCAGCAGGACTAGATATAATTTCCTTAGTTATGATAAAAGATAAGTTAGATATAAAACCTTAGACTCACAAATATAAGATAGATAGGATATCTTCTTTAATTTTGCCAAATATAAATAGACTAGATATTGTAACTGTAATTCTTGCTTGATAATTGTTCTGTTATATGTAATTTTACTATGTGAAAGTTAAAACCTTCCTTTTTGGAAAAAAAAAGGGGGGGGAAGTGCTGTGGATATGGCTCTGTATAAATAAAATGCTGATTGGCCAGTAGCCAGGCAGGAAGTGTAGGCGGGACAAGCAGAGAAGAGAATTCTGGGAACAGGAAGGCTGAGTCAGGAGTCGCCAGCCAGACACAGAGGAAGCGGGATGTAAAAGTACCGGTAAGCCACGAGTCACGTGGCAACTTATAGATTAATAGAAATGGGTTAATTTAAGATATAAGAACAGATAGCAAGGAGCCTGCCATGGCCATACAGTTTGTAAGTAATGTAAGTCTTGTGTGTTTACTTGGGTCCAAGCAGCTGGCCGCAGGGCTGCAGGAGCTGAACAGAACCAGGAAAACTTTAGCTACACCTATTCATCATTAGAAGGGACACCCCGTCTGAGCTGTTGAGTTGCTGGCCTTCAATCTGCCGTTACCTTCATTGCAAACTCGTGGACTCTTTCACCAGCCCACACGGGATGTGTATGCGCATCCACGAAACCTGCAACCAGAGTTGAGAAACAAAAGGCGCTTAGACGGTGCCTGACCCACAACGGTATCCAGCGCTCTGAGCACGTGGTGGGAGCCACCTGCTTAGAGAAGGTATGAGCACAGGACTTTGTGAGGTTCCCTCTACGCGGCTGGTCTAGAAAGTTCTGATAGAGAGAGAATAACTCAGCACCACACAAGTGCCCCTCAGAGAGATCCAGCTCGATTGTTTAGTAACCCCTCAGAGAGATCCAGCTCTTACTGTTCAGTAACTGCGCCCACCCCAAACAAACCCTGAAGCTAGGATGGCAAAACTATTCACTGAGCAAAACTGAGACCACGAACTAGAAAATACACACTCTGCTACTTTGAGAAGGAACTGTCGGGAAGGTACAAGCAGCTTCAAGAAATACTTAAAGAGATCTGTAGTCACTTTACAAGGATGCAACAAGAAATCACACTGGCAAAGCAGAACTTCAATACCTGGAGCCCCAGGTACTTTGGAACACTGTGGTTAAGACTCTTTTTAAAACAAACCGACTGCCTTCCTCTTCACTGCCCTAGAGCCACGGTTAAATTCTTGTCAGAGTTTTAAGAAACAGAGCGTCAGTACCTGGTAAGACGCATTTCCCAGAGCAATCAATTCTTTCTTCAAAGGTGTCTCCAGAAAACTGTCTTTGGATTGCGTCAGCAGGGCCGATCGCTTTTATAAACCCATCACTGGAAAAAAAACCAAAACAAAACAAACAAGAAATAGTTACTGAGTTTGGGAAAAATTTTCTGAAAACTCTGACTAATGATTTGAACGAGCTTTTGGTTGGCCCTGGTGTTGGCCAACACTTACTGTAGTTCCCTCTTGACCTGGGTTTTTAGGAAAGAGATGGTAGCGATAGAGAAGACGAAAGTCAAACTATGTATAGAAGAGGTTGCTAGTTTCTTTTCTAAGATCAGTGTTCCACAGGACTAGATCCCTAAATGATGCCTGAACACACAACTCCTCTAACTATCAGAGGCATGCCCAGGTGGCATGAAGCTGAATTAACCAGGCGCCACAGGGCACAGAGTTTGACAAGGGGCCCTGCAGGGAGCAGACTGTTGAAGCCCGCGGCTTCGATGCTTCCGGAATGCTGTTGTGT